>NW_026856617.1:0-25490 GCF_026571515.1 Ruditapes philippinarum | reverse complement strand
TTTTTTTTTTGTGTGGTAATTATAAAACAGTCAAATTAAAGGCATATGCAGTCTAAATCTATCGAATAATACTGACATATTTGCATCGTTTATCTTATACCTTCCGTTTTTATCTTATTTATTTATTCATTTTATTATTTATACACATTTTGATTGTCAATCATATTGTACTTGTTATTTGTTTAGACATATGTTTACAGCAATATGTTTCATATCTTATTTGTTCATGCTTTATTAATGTCATTCAATATTTCAGTGCTCTATATATATTTCTTATATTTTGTTGGTGATGCAATTAATTCAAAACAATTACGACATATAACTATGGTAATTATGGTTATGTATTGAAATTGTTGATTTTAAAAATGAAAAATGTTATTACCGTATATTTAAAATTAATCTTATGGTTTTGAAAAAGTCTCTACAATTAAGTACGTACTGATATTGATAAAAACGTTTATTAAATTTTATGATAAATCTACAAACAGACACTAGCACGCTTGCGTGCACACATACAAATATCTGATCGGTTTGTTTAAGTCGGTATGACGTTTACCACTTAGACTTAAGAATATAAGAATAACCGCCAATTTTCCGTTAGCTAGCTAGAAAGCTACTTGACATGAAATACTCAAAATCCTTGATGTGATTTGAACTCACATAGTTAAGGACCATTTGTTCGAAATAACCGACCAAAACCATTTGTAATAATATAAGTAGGTCGATGCTATTATAAAAAGAATGACGTCACAGTACAATTTCAAATAATCATGGCAAAAGGGATCATTTGGTCCAGTGCTTTAAAGTGTTGAAAATTGTATAGCACTCAAGCCGGTGCTAGGGACGGAAGTGATGTTGCACTTTTTCATTATCCCTAATGTATGTAAACTCAATAAAACTGAGTCTGCAATTTTCAGGTAATTTTGCTGTCTTCAATAGTTCTGAGAGATCGCTTGTTTTCCAGATAGTTATACATCACAACAGAAGTTGTCAAATGCTTTGTGGCAGCCAGAAAAAAATGCCCCGTACTTTGCTTCAGTGTTGTTATATTTTCCTGCTCCTTCCAAATATTTATGGATGTACCTCTTATGTTTAGAAATAAATCAACCCCTGTATTAAGAACAGTTTTGAATTTCCCAACAAGTCCGGGGATGCAAACACATTTTAGTCACAGCTTTCGAAAATAAGTGCAAAATGTTGATTTATCTACTGTGATCGGTAGCGAACCGTAAAACTACAACACTTAAAGTGTGTTTGTACCGGGAATAAGCTTAAAAACCACGTTTGCTGAGTCTATAGATAACATCTATTATAAACAAATATTGACATACATGTATATTTGTATAGTAAAAGAGAACTGTACACAGTTTATAAAGATAACGCTAAGCAGAATGTATCAATGAAACGTAAATAAAGATTTGAGGTATAAATTTGATTTTGTGTCGGACCTTGTACCTATACATGTTCTAAAATTAGAATTTTCTTTTTGCATTTTATTCCCAATTACAAATATCATTAATACATAAAAGTAAGTAGTAGTTTGTTTTAAAGCAAGTTCCAATTTTGAAAATATTCTTCAAAACATTTCATTTAACATGCATAAATCAGGTTTATTATCAACACTGTGAAATTAAGCCGATAAATCTTGGAACCGGATTTGCATTAGGCCGGTTTGGGTTTTGCCGAAAAGTATTGTTTGCCTATCACAGAATACTTATCAGTTTATATTTCAAAGTCATTAGTTTGCTCAACATGTTGAATGTTTAGACATGTTATTCCAGTTCATGGCATAACTCCTTTTAGTTTTTTTTTATTAGCATACGCTGCATTTTTTGTTCGGATTAGCTTATTATATTTGCACATTTATTGAATTCATCAATATGTACCGGATGTCAGCGCCGTGTATAACATTTCAAACGTCCATTGTGAAGGTTGAACCTTTTTGAATCAGAGCAAGATATGATGAAATTATTTCCGACATCTGTTACATAGAACAAACAATTCAACTTTATTTATACATGAATGTTTCTTAAAATTGTCAGATTCTTGTGCATTAGTATTAATCATTTTAATACAATTTTTTAAATTATATTTAGATGCACCAGATGTCACTGTAAATGTAAGTAGCCTGAATCCAACTGAGAACTACACCTTGACAGTTAAATGTGAACCTGAAGGAAGGCCTGCAGATTATCATTTCTCGTCAATTGTACATAAATGGGGAGATGTGGTTATATCTAAAATACTTAATCCAACCAATGGTGTCATAGAAGTACAAAATGCTCAACTTCAAGATAGCGGTACATATATTTGTGTTGCAAATAATGGCATTCGAGACAGGAAACAGAAGCTTGATCAAAGTGGAAACAACACCGTCAAGGTTAAAGGTTTGTGATTATTAATATAACACTGGAATTCTTAGAAGCTTCTTGATTTTTTTCTTCATGCTACTTGCGCTGAATGTACTGAGTTTGTTTTATGATACACATAAAAAGGGCTGATTTGACATGTTAAGAAAAATTATGTATATGTAAACTGCATTTTTGTTCCAAGCATTAAAATTGGAACCTTAATTGAAAATAGGAAATGATAAATTTATATTGATTTTTATAAGAAGAAACTTCCACATAGGTTTTTTTCAAAAATCCAAGTCTATTAATAGCTATATCTATAAAACAGTGCGCATACAAATGGGTATTTATATTTGTACTATCGGAAGCATTCAATTGTTGGTGCCTCCCTCACGATTAACTGTTAGAAAAACAAAATATATCTTTTCTTCGGACAAGAATTTATCACACATTCCATGCATCTTTGTTCAATCTCCATTAATAAATACACAAGTTTTTGAGAATTGAATATAGTATCATAATGAAAGTTTGTTTTACACTTCATTTGTTTAATGATTGAAAGATTATACGCCGGAGAGCTGTACATTTAATTGGCGCATCAGGGATATTTTTCCACAAAGGGAACAGTCTGTGTTATGTTATCAAACTAATTAAAACAAAATGATATATTTAAAAAGTAGTATCAAAATAAAAGTTGGTTGTAAAATTCAAGAATCAATTTTTCTAAAACGGGATAAATTAGGTTAATCTAACAAATTTAAGTTCCAGATCTACTTAAAAACTGTATATACAGCTACATGTCTCCAACCACGATATTTCAAGAAAATCAAACATGAGTAAAATTTGTACCATTGGAGCCATATATATCCGTTACGTAACTTTGTCAAACCAGTTCAAAAGTTAAAGAAGCAGCAAAATTTCAGTAAAGGGTTCACTCGGTCATATAATAGTACATGGTGATATTGTCCCTATAATTATCACGGTTACTTTTTTTCAGAACATAAAAGAGTTAAACGGTATTTAGAAAACAATAATCGATTTATATAGATTAAAGATATAGTCCCGTTGAACGAGGGTATTTTACCTTACACCTTAGATTTCATAATTTTTTACCTAAATCATAAGTATATCATCATTAATGATGAACTGCAATTCATTTTTAATTTCATTTCGTCGAAACACTCGGATGCAACAGGATATAACATCGTCAATATTCGAAATCCCTGTCATTTGTAAATGCTATTGGGATCGATCGGTTTCAGTCGGTATTAATAAAAAAGTTCGGAAATGCTTTAATTAGAATCATCAACAAAACTGCGACACATCAGTTGTCATTCAATTTTATAAGATGAGTATTAAGAGTGATGCAATTTTATGTTTTGTAATTAATAAACGATATGAAAAGCTGTTTATATGATAACGCTTGTTTGAAAGTTTGTTACGAAACAATCGGAAAAAGAACAATCCGTCGTCTGCCTATTGTATTGTAAACAAACAGATAAAAATTCTAATAAAAATCAAACATGTTTCATGTCGTACGGTTGTTGAGATTATTTCAACATTGGTGTTGAAATCGGGAAAGTACAGAGGAATTCTAACACGTTCGTTCTTTATGATCGGTTCGTACCAAAATAAAACGTACCAAGCTATTGATTTGCTTAGCTTCCTTAATTTTTGTATCAAAATAAATTATTTGGCATTTTGCGCGTCATGTATATATTATTTAATTAAATATAAATTGATTATAAACAGATCAAGCATATGATATCTGATATAATGAAAGGAAAGATAATTTGTCAATCTGATGTTATAAAGTTTAGGGTATCACCAAATTAAATAACTAGAAAACTACATACAAAAGCCAATACATACATTACATGTATAGACTCCGGCGACCGAATGCTTTATGATAATGCATATACTTGTATTTAATAAGCGAATGAGAAATGGAAAAGAACTTAATTATCGTGAGATGCCTAGAATTTTGAAAATAATTACTCAAGACCTTGTTTTTGTAACAGCCTTTTGTAAAACTGCACATTATGCTGAATAATGTACAAATGCGAGATTTCATTCCAATTAATACAAACATAGTGCAACCTCTGCTAAGCAACCATCTGTTAAATATGAATTGCTAAACCATGAACAGTTACCAATATTTTATCAATTGCAAGTAAGAATTAAGGCATCCGAGCCAAAGAGAATTGTTTTATATTTATCAAATCAGACATGTTTTTCTTCTTTTTATAATTAGGTTAAAAAGTTTTATTACTTATGAATTATTTTTTGCTTCTACTGAAGCAGCATTGCATAAAGGATACAATCCTACCCCTGATATTTTTTTTTAAATAAAAGTTTGTGTTTCCACAATTTAACTAGTATTTACTATCCCCTAAAATATTGCATAAATCTTCTGCCATATGAAAATTGTGTCTCGCGTTGCTATTTAGTGCAAAGCTTGGACTTTAACTAATCAAGAGTAACCACTCTTAAACAACTAAATTATTTAGATTAAAAATCAGTTTCCCTGCAGGAATTGTGCTGTAGCTTCTCATCATATATATAAAGCAAACAAATTAATTTAAATGTGTTATGTTCTGCGGATGATTCTAAATTCAAAATTTCACCACTTAATTAAATGTTGAATTCTGGTTTGGCCGGTGCTAGAGGGGCATGAAACTTGAACTTTCCATTATCATACATGAACAGACTCACCGAGTCTGCAATATTACAATTTTGTGATGTTAAATGTTAATTTACACTCCACTTCTCTTCGAATGTTTTATGACACCTTTCTAAATGTTAAAATAACAAAAACACAGATACATTGACGTATTTGAACAATGGCAGTTGCTGAACAAAAATAACGTGTTTAAATGAACACCATATCTTCCTTTTCCTACTCTCAAAATTGTACACCGGTGACGTCTTGACAGTAAAAGTTTAATCCATGTTGTCCTTACATGAAGAGAAAAGGTGCAGATGGCCAAATTGTTGGAGGGAATAGATATTATGCTAAAATCCATTGTGAACTAATTACCTCCAAGTACTTACCCCAATTACTAGTCCTAGCAATGTCCATTGCAAATTTTCAAAAATTGTTGGAGGGAATAGATATTATGCTAAAAGCCATTGTGAACTAATTACCTCCAAGTACTTACCCCAATTACTAGTCCTAGCAATGTCCATTGCAAATTTTCAAAAATTCGGGAAATATATTTACATGTTACTGAAGCCTTGAACTTATAATCAAATGAACTCATTTAAAAAAAAAACTATTAGCTGTATTCCTTCTAAGTTACATAAACCATACATACAATGTTACAGATATTTAAAAGATGTTATACTTAATGCCATCCTGATCATTGACTGGGGATGGGCTATTTTCTTACCAAGCAAAAAATAACCACTTAGGGTAACGCCTTAATATTGTTTATTTCCCCTCCAACTACCTACCCACAAATATCACAGCTACCTAAAATATTTTATTTCCCAGGAATTAATTTTTACTTAACATGGAAGCGGAGCGTGTCAATAAGAATCACATCTTTATATCTGATTCCCGTTTTTTAAATTGTAAATATACAAATGTTGGGATATTTGTTGAATAAAACTGAAAATATGTTTTTAATCTTTAAACAGATGCTAAACAATTACAATTTGTTTGAATTCCATCTTATTTTGATAAACAAAATAACAAGAACAAATAGTTTCGAAAAAATAAATATGTTTATATATATATCGACCCACATTACCTATCTAAATTGGAATGAGTTGAGGGAGTAAATTTAAAAGTGTGGTAATTTTAAGGCTTTTTTTGTTTAATTGAACAAAGTTACTACATAAAGTGCCTCTATCTCAATGGCCTAATAAACTGGGCTAGACAATAAACAATACATGGACTAGTAACAAAAAATCTTACTCAAAAAGGCGAAAGTACAGTGGATCATCCAACACGAACCACCACTGAGCGGAGACAACGCTTGGCCATTTTACTTTGTCTGAACGCAAACAATTAAACTGTTGAAAAAAGTCAGTGAAAAGAAATTAAAAAATATATATATTTTCTTTTTTGAATTTTAATAGGTCTGTCTAGTCACACTTGTTATTTTTTCCAAGTATGAATCCTTTCCATAAATAAATAACAAAGTTAAAACATACAATAAGAATTTAATATTACAAAATGTCATTTAAAGGTCAATATCATACCTAAATCCACATATTTGTTTGGTCACAAGTGTTGTTTTGCCAACATATGAATCAAATCTGTACATAGGTAACAAAGATTATGACCACTTAACCGAAATACAATACTTTGACCTTGACTGTCAAGGTCATTTAAAGCTCAAGGTCAGTTCAACCTTTTCTGATGTAGTGTGAAATTCAATAATTTCAAGGTCAATGTATTTATGAGTGAAGGTCAAAGTCTGTCTGGTGAATGTGAAGATCTATACTAAAACATTAATATGTTCATGTTTAAAGACAATCAATTAAAAACAAAGTTAGATCCACTAAAAGCATAAAGCAAACAAAGCCAAAATAAATTTTGACATTCCACATGAAGATCAATGTCATTAATGAATAAAGGTCATAATAAGTCTGGTGTATTTAAAGGTCTTGTTTAATGAGCTGTTGTGACCATGTATGAAGACAATACAGCAAAAACTTTAATAGTTTTGACAATGTACAAGTTTGCGGACGTCAAAACCAATGCCAAAGTGAATGTAACCTCTATCTTATTTTTAAAAAAAAGTCTAGATAAAATGAATGATATATATATGTATATCAAAATATATAATTGAATAATATTTTTAACTTTGTGTACCACATTAAAGCTTATGACAGCACAAAAAGTTCAACAGATTGAAAAATATATGTTTTTTGCACATGCATGAAAAGTAGAGTCATTTCTAACAAAATGTAAAAACAGACCTTGAGGCATGACAAAATAATAAACGAGATAGTACAGAACAATATCTAAAAATATATTTTATAAAACTATCATGAAAACCAAGTTTTATTCATTGTCAGCTCAAATATGTTTGAATGGTTGGGCAACCAGTGTGATACTTTATTTATCATTCTTTTCTATAAAAAGTAAGTCTTGCCTTCGTAGTTTAAAAATATGAATATCTAGTCATAATATGTATGGATCACATGTTGCCTTGTATGTCCATGGGTTCAATAAACCAATATAAACATGTATTCCACTGTATTTTAACTTAATCAGTTTTCGATATAAAGTTCTTCAGGATACATGAAAGTAGTACTGTACATGTGTTGGACCCTTTTAGCCATGTACGTTCAACCTTAAAATTTCATGATCAAAAATAGCTCTTCTTGTCCAAAATACTTGTCAGTTTCAGATGCAAGACATAATTCTGCTATACAAACCACTGATATTTTCAAAGTTTTGTAACTCAAAATATTTTTTGAAATCTAATACAATTATAGCCTGTCATCACTTGGCCCCTTTCAAAAACTTTCGGCAAAGATCGAGTCCTTATTTTCCGCTTCAAATGCATTTAGGTCGAGGTAATCTTTGATGTCCCTGGTATTGCAACACATGATTATGATGAAATTTTGATCTTTTTCTGTTATTGAAAATATAGCATACTAGTAAAAGGTTTAACATCTTTATTATTCAAAGCCATTCCATAACTTTAACTGCGGAAAGGAGACAAAAATATTGATGTATTTTTTGAACTAATTTTTTTCCTCTCTTTTATTTCTTTGGAGATTTGACACCCCTGGATAGTAGTCCAATATATCAGACTTTACGAGCTAATTTATGTCCGTCAAGCTTACCCCAAAGCAAAAATATATCATACTGACGTCATATTTAAAGGACTAGATCTACCCTTTATAGTTGGACATACTATAGAGAAATGTCTGTTCTGTTAGTCAAACGTTTTAACCTTTTTTGAGTCACAGCAATGTAGTTGCTATGCCAGTTGTACAGCCTATCATTCTATTTACACTGACAGTAACAACAATAATGTGATCGGTAATTAACATTTTTCTCAAAATCTTTAACAGTATTACAATGATAATAACATGTCTTATTAACTTATAAATTCCTAATGGATCGGGCTTAGCTGACCTTTTATTTAACAGTTTAACTTAAAGGGTACGAATATTACCGAGATCGAAAACTTAACTTACAGACGTGGATCTGCAAACTATCTTTATCATATGTCAATACCATTATAAAAACTATAATGCAATATATATGTTTTTATATTTATAGGTTATTTTTTTAATAAATGAAGACCAAGAAAAAATAAAAATCAAACAAAATATAAAGCTCATATGATCACCTGTAAATCAGAAAATGTACATGTACATAGTACAGTAGTATCTTCACAGTTGCTATTGGAACTTTTCACTGGCTTGATTCAATACCCAGGCATATCCTTGCTTGAATGAAAAGAACTGTTTCTATTCACTTTCCGCCTTTTCCTTTACGAACCTGAATTTCCTTTCTCGTACGTTTCTCACATTTCGTATATTGTCCGCCAATATTTTGGTTTGATAATAATTCATATATTAATCACGTGACTCCAATCCGAATATTTCCGGAAATAATCGAAGGGCAATTTATAAATCTGAGTTGACTAACCCAGTCAAAAAAAAAAGTGCATTTTATAACGGTCAGAAATGTTACGGAGAGCATTTCTAAGTTGAAAAATGTCAATACTTATTAACTTATGCATTTTATGATAATAAGGTGTTATTCTGACTATTTATTTGGATGAAATTTGCCAGGAATATAATTTTAAAAGGGTTTTAAAAGGGAATAAACAATTGCTCGTAGTTTTAAAAAAAAAATTATGTACCCTGATTTTTTCGATTTTTTTTTGTACCGATTCTTCACTTTTACGGGTTTAATTTTTTTTAAAAAAATTTAAATCGTATTTGGAAGGGGAAAAGGGGCGGGTAACAAAAATTTTGTAGTCTGGTTCTAATTATTTAAGGCTTAAATGCGATGTGTAAGCTTCAGTTTGATATTCAAGAATGGATGCATTTGGTATAAGGTGTTCGAGGACTTGGTTTGAAATATGTCTAAACGAGTAAAGGTCTATATCATTTATTTCTCGAAAATATTCAGTTACATTCTACTGTTCAATAAATAATGAACACAATTCATCACTGTACACTTTCTTAGGATTTCCTGTTCTAGACGTAAAACTTTGAAATGCTGCGATGAACGAATCATCAAAATGTACTGCTCTAGTTGCAAGACACATAAAAACAACTTTATCTATTTACATGTAAATGATATGACTTTACTGTAAGTAATCAAAATTAATTAACACCTACATTCGTGATCATGAACGGTGGGGAAATCATCTGGTTTCGTCTGCTCGTGTATAAGAGAGCCATCTGTTGATGATGCACAGTGCTGTCTTTATGTATGATGTATTCTACGATTGAAAAAATTTGTTCGTCATATCCATTTTTTTGTAGATATCGCTACCTTAATAAGACGCCGCTTTAACTATGACGCACAAACATTATATTTTATATGAACTAAAAAATGACAACAACACAGAATAAAACAAAGTTATAATCATGTTACAATTTCGTTAAAAACACACTTAAGTTTTTTCCGTTAAACATGAAACTGTGACTACTTATTGACAGTTTATATATGCATAAGAATAAATTTCAATGGTACTATTTGGTACATGTTAATAATAGGCAAGGGGACAACTAAGATATCCCCGGTAAAATTCGTTGCGTTTTCTGACGATGATGTCAGTTTTTCAAATTGCGCATCTGCCACCGAAATCTGTTAATTCAAATACATATGTCAAATGAGTTTAGAAAATAACGAAATTCCATGTATTTATTGTTTTTCTCTCGTTCTATTTTATATCTCGTATGAGACGTAATTTTATAGACTGATACGATATCAGAGGGAAAAGTCCGTAATGTTATGTTAATATAGCTCTTTCTTATCAATTTACTGACATTACCAAAGGCCCTTATCGCATACCTTGTGCCGTATTTTAGTTATTCCATTCGTTCAGTTAATTTTGTAATAAAAGGAAAAATACATCCTGCTGAGGTCAGAAGGAATCTTGACAAGGTCAAACAATCTAAAAAAGATCTAAAAAAAAAGTTGTTTGCTAAAGCCTTGATTGATATCAATTTTCGCAAGTGAGAATTCCGTTCTATCACCGTCAGTTTCTAATATTTATATAAACAAAGACTTAGTCTAAGATTATCTTACAAAAGCCTAAAGTTCCTAATTTCTTTAAAAAGGAAATAGAATAAACATCACTATACATGCCTTTTATTGTAATATTTTAAACAAATAATAATAAATCTCAAAAATGTAGACATTGATACAAATTTGCAGTAAAAAAACCATTTATTGATGAGTTGAGATAAACGAAAATATTATTTTAAAAATCAAAAGCGTTTTATAAATATCCATTGGTTATACCTTATCAGGGATATTGTAAAGTAAACACTCAAATACTTTCAACCTAAAAATATCATTATTTAGAATTTTTTACACTATTTGCTTACATGTTTAAACTGTCTTTTGTTTGGAATATTTGCTTTTTTTTAGGAATATTCTAGTGTCACCTTAGATACTCTTAAAGGTAAAAGACAGAAAATACTCCGGGAAACTGGGATTTGCAGCCAATATAACAACAACATTTTACAGTGACCAACCCTCTAAAACTGTTCAATTCAAATTCCAAATACTCATTCCAGGTGTGATTAACAAGATCAGTTTTATTGACTTTATTATTTATTGAAATGTATGATGAATGCTTATTTTATATTTCAGTTTCACCAAAAATGCTTTTAAAAATTACCGACAGGATATTTGCTGGAGCACCTATGACCACAGTCAATATAACGGCACCATTTTACAGTGACCCCCCACCTCAAACTGTGCAATTCAAATTCCAAAATGGCACCATGATAATTAACTCTAGCAAACATGCAGTGTCATTCTATAAAGGAAACGTCAAGGACATGTTTTATGGAAAAGAAGTGGAGATAGACGGGTACTTTGCTCAGCTTCAAATCAAGAATGAGGAAGAATCAGATTTTGTTAACTACAACTTGGTCATTGATAATGGGATTGGATCTTATAAATCATGGATTTTGAAACATGTCTCCCAAAGTATGTCCTTATTATTGTTATCAGTTCAGAAAATAACACTCTGTAATACTAGTGTTTGGAGTAACATCGTATGCGCAAAAATATGTTTTCTATCAAAATTTTCATAGCTACTATTTCTGCACTACTGTCATTGAAATTTAAGAAGAAAATTGCTTATGTATATTTTATTGCATTGCTGTTGATGCTCAAATCATTCAGTTGGTACAATTAAAAAATTCTAGAAACAAAGTGATCCCTCGGAAGCATTAATCACAACAAAATTACATAAGAATTGTAGACTCAGTTTGATTGACTTTAAAGTCTGGAAAAGTGTGTAAAACATAATAGGCAGTTTTTGTGAATCTCTGTTAAGATGTTTTATTTTCTTATACAACGAAAATGTTGTCATACATGGTCTTCTTATTTCTAAAAGAAGTATATGTTCATTAAGGCAATCAGAATACAGCTATGCTTTAAAAGGAATTCAAAAAAGATTCCATTGATACTGAGAATGTCTTTGACATTAATCCATGTAACTGTTATGTCGGATGCGCATCGATTAAATTTTATCCATGTATGCTATAATATGATGGCCCTTCATATAGATATGATAAAAAGTGCCGGAACAAGAAAAAATATACCTTACATTTTTTAAAAGATTTTCTCAATTTAATTTATTGCCTACCGGTTTCTATAATCATCAGGGCAAATAAAAATAAAACCATACTTACATAAATATAAAGAAGGCTTTTTGTACAATAGTTTTGAGCATAATTCTGCTTTTAAGATAAACAAAGGGTATTTGTTTGTACAGAGCGGAAATGCTATATATCACTCTTTGAAGTGAGAAAATTGCAAACTATTTAAAAGCACATTACAGAACAACTATTTCTTAAACAAAAATGTTCTTTTATCAAGCAAAAAGTCATTAGAAAATAATGATTAAATATCCTAAGCGACAAATAGACCTTTCTATCTTAAACGGACTTCATAAACGAACTTCGTAATACGGAATAAATTTGGGGATTTTCTCAAAATATATCAATTTGCTAAAACTGTAATACAGCGGGTTTTCTTACATGCATATGCTACAGAGCTGCATCAGTACTAAGGGTGTAGTACTTAAGAACCAGTACCAGTACTTGGGAAATTATGCAGTACCATTACCATTACCAGTACTAGATTTTAGCTCGGTACTGCAGTACCAGTACTTTTTTGGTGAAGTAATTAAGTATCAGTACCATTACTTTATATATATTCATCAAAGTTTGAATAAATACAGTGTCAAACAAATAATTGCAAATATTTTTCAGCAAAGAAATAAAATCATAATTTACTTTAAATTTTACATAACATTCTTACAACTTGATTGTTTTAACATACTTTTTACAAACAATATTTACAATATATATTCATGTCATATCTTATTGTTAAGTAACCAGTCAACTGTAATACAATGCAATCATCTTTCATTTAAAACACAACAGTCTTTTGTTGCCTTTCACACCTTCACATCTGTGTTCAATATATACCAAAGTATATAACAACTTTTTATGGTGCTAACAATATCACTTGAAATAGGATTATTTAGAATAGAAGCAATTAAATAATGATTATTTTGCTCTTTTACTAGTAAATACAAAATAATAAACGATTTTAATAATGCTTTTTTTGGATAAAGAGTTATCTCAATTAATTTTTTACTTAAAGTCTTTGGTGCTTTTTTATGATGAATTCTATGTTAACATTTGAAGAATTGCAGCAAATTATCTATGGATTTGATAACTTACTTTTTCACAAAAATAAAACAATGTAATTTACAGCTTTATTTTATGAGAAAAAATGATGCAATTTTTATCAAAACCCAAAGTACTGCCTAGTAATGCAGTATCAGTACTACTTTTTAAGACATTAACAATGACAAAAAGTTTATGGACATATGGCCAGCGGCCCAAGATCAACAAATGACATAAATACATATAATACAATGCTTACTGTGATACAAGAGCATATATAGTGATATCAATACAGTAACTTTCTTATACAGAGTATATATCTAAAGTTGTTCAAGTATACGTTTTCTTTCTAATTGAGCATAATAAATATACATAGCAACATTTTTAATTAATGAGTGGTTTCTGCTACTCATCAGAATAACAAATGATTGAATACATTGTTTGTCATAAAACTTTCTAGGAATAAATTGTGTTCGAATGTTTGAAAGTCTAGAACATTTTAATAAGAAATGGTACTCATCTTCTACCTCAACTTGACATAATTTACATATTCTTAATTGCTTCTCTACTCCATTGTATCGACCACGTTCAATTTCAAGGTCAAGTGCAGACGTACGAAATCGTGCCATTACGCTACGGAATTTACGTATATCTAATACATTAAGATACTGTTCATGGGAAAAGTTTTGTTTGTACATGGCATAAAGAACAAGTTTATGAGAATCGTTTATAAGAGAATGCCAATTTTGTAAATATTCATCTCTTAATCTAGTTACAAACTGATTTAAGAATAGCTGCTGATTTTGCACATATTGATTGTCCCAAACATAACCCATACCATTTGAATATAATAATGTTTGAACATCTGTAACCCAGTTTTTCTTTCCATTATTTGATAGATACAATAGCATATTATAACATTTCTTTACTAATCTACTGTCAGGAAGTTTCACAATTTTGCACCAGTATCGAATAACTCGCTTTGCAGCTGTAATATATAAAGGATGTCTTCCGCAGTCACCAAGGACAGCTGCATTTATAGTGTTTTTGTTTACACACATATATCGTTTACATGCATAGTTATGTATCAGTTCTATTGAGATTTGGCGGTGAACGCCCCAAATTTCTGAACCATACAATAAAATTGGGCTTATTTTAGTGTCAAAAATGTTAAAGAAAACACGTCTAGGTAACTGACCATAGATATATAGTTCCGATAATGTGTGAATGAGTACACGTTTGCCTTTCGTTGCTTGTTCACTTGCCATCTTTGAAAAAGAAAGGTTAGAGCTGAATGTAGTTCCTACATAAGAAAAACTTTTAACAACTTCAATTGGGGTACCATCAAAATTCCATTTTTCATGACGTGATAGGCAACCGCCATGTTTAAAAACCATGATTTTAGTCTTATCTTTATTGACTTGAACACTCATATCGTCACAGAAATTCTTTAACGTATCTAGTTGCCTTTGTAGCCCTACTACAGTGTCAGCTGATGAAGCTAAATCATCAGCAAACAACAAACATTTTACTTCATATGTGTCTGGAAATAGCTGTATTCCATGAGTGGAAGAACTTTCGTAGAGTTTTACTAGCTCATTTATGAAAATTACGAAAAAAATGGCGACCCCAAACAGCCTTGTTTGAAGCCCACTGGGCAGTTGAATGGTTCCGATAAACCATCAGTTGTTCTAACTCGGGCTTTAACAGACTTATACATCCCATACATAGCCTGCAGCAATGTGCCACTAAACCCATTATTAGTACAGGCAGCCCACAATTTATCACGTCTGTTTAAGTCAAAACATTTCTTAAAGTCTACGAATGCCACATGTAGCCGACCACCTGGCCTTGACATCTGTTTGGAAATAATGGATTGGAGAACAAATGCATTGTCTGTAGTTGAATAACCCTCTCTGAATCCTGACTGTGGCTCCTGAATTTTTTCGTATGCATTTACGTAGAAGTTAATTCTTCTGGTGAGCACACTTGTATAGATTTTACCACATATGTCCAGTAATGATATTCCCCTATAATTTCCAGGGTCATTGACATCCCCTTTCTTATACAGTGTAACAATAGTAGCATGGTTCCATAGTACTGGGAATTCACCTGTATCAAACATTCTGTTGAATAGTCGAGTAAGTATGTGTATAAACATATCAATTCCAATGATAAAAAATTCTGGGATTATTCGATCTTCTCCCCCAGCTTTACCACCTTTGAGGGATTTTACAGCCCTATAAATTTCTTCCTCTGTTATTTCAGAGTTAAAGATAGAGTTTTTCAGTTCATCTAATTCAATACCTTGTAAATGGTTCATTCCTGCACTTTCGTCCAATGGTACTGTATGTGAACAAAATAATTCTTCAAAATAGGATTGTCATTCTTGTAGAGTAATTGAATTATTTACAGTCCTTCTCTGACCACATATAGAGTTAATAAGTTTCCAAAATGATTTTGGATTAGCTGAACTATCAATAAGTTCGTTTAATTTCTTAGTATGATATTCATTTTATTTGACGTCACACAGAGTTTTAAATTCATTACGAGCACTTAAATATATTTGGAGGTTGCTGTCAGACCTGGTTCTCCGAAATACTCTCAAGGATTTAATTTTCTTATATTTGGCAGTGCGACAATCAGTGTCAAACCGCTTTGGCTGCTGTATTCTAAATCCCTTTGTTTGCTTCTTACAACATTCAGCACATTGATGTAAAAGATTGTTGAATACATCAACTATATGGTTGATATCTGAACCAAGGTCCTCGATCATTCTACATATATTAAAATCCAATTCTTGAGTAATCATATTATGCAGTTGGTTTCTGTAGTCAGCATAATTTCCATTATTAAGATTGTACTTTACTTGTGTTTTGTGTTGATTATCATTACTATTTATATACAATATTTTTTGTATTTTCTACTAGTATTTTGCATGTAATAGGCACGTGATGATTCTGAGCGTTCTTCAACAGTAAATTGAAGTACTCAAATTATCAGCTGTTACTATAAAGTAATATATAACATAACAACCAGTTCCACTTATGTATGTCAAATGGCCAACCCTGTTATCACCTTCAGCTCGGCCATTGGCGATACGTTATTAAGAAGATTTTCACATTTCAATTAAATATTTACCAAATGTATTGAGTTTTGTATCATTAGACACTCTAGTAGAGAAATGTTCATCTGTTGAAAACAGATCAGCAAATGCATCTATTTCGACTGAATCGTTTACTCCCTGGATAAATTCAGCAACAATACCAGTCCTCGCATTTAGATCCCCCATCAAAATAAGTTCAACATTGTCATCAATACAAAGTTCATTTAAGAGACTTTCCAAAAGCTCAACACCTTTAACATTGTCTGTATAAAATGGAGATGATTCTGGAGGTAGATATGTAAAAATGAGTTCGGTTTTCTTATTTGAAAATATATCACTAACAATTTCAAGTATAACTGCAAATCTACATGCATATGTTGGATTTCTTCTTCTTACAAAAGCATTTAAATCCCTTTTCACAAATACTGCTATACCTCCAATTGCTCTACCATGAATTCTATTTTTCATGCCATCAATGTAATAACAAGTTTACTCTGGAAATATGCTTAGAATACATTCTGAATTAATACACCATGCCTCTAAAAGACTTATGACATCAAATAATTTAAGATATTTGACAGTATCTATACAATTAAGTTTAGAGTTAGCACCTTCTATATTAAGAAAATAACTTGACATAGTTCATATTTCCTGGGCCTTGGCCGTATCCCTAGTTCTTGTCACCAGATATGGTTGCTTCACTGATTTCCATTTCATTGGTGATTTCAACTTGAGATTCTTTGATAGTATCCAACGTTTGTTCTCTAGGAAATGTGCGGAATGCCTTTTTAAATACCCTGGTTTGATATTGTTCTTCATCCTTCCCTGTTAGTTTGTTCTGCTGGTTTGGTCGTTCACAGAATTTACCTTTATAGAAATATCCATTCACGCCCATTGCTTTTGCTGTCTTTAACTTATCCCTCTGTGTTTTAGTCAGGTCGTCACCTACGCGTAAGCCTTTATATCGAAGTTCGTCTCTGCCTTTATACGTTACATATTTGTCATCATCATATCTGAATGTCAGCAAAACCATTCTATTAGAATTTTCTTTATATTCACCAACTCTGTACATATTTGATGTCATCCAGACTAAATCCATAGCAAGGACAAGCTACTCTAAGTACTTGTTTAAGAACTTTTTCTTTCAATTCTTCATTAGTTTCATTCTGCCTGTCTTCTAGACCGAAGATTCTGGCTCTATTTTTGATCAGATCGCGTTTGATATGTTCTAATCTTTCATTTAGTACCTCAGACAAATCACGTTGCCTTTCACATGAATCATTAATGCTATTGACATCTAGTTGTAGGTTTTCACAAATAGATTGTACATCATTCATTTTATCACGATTATTCATTAATTCAATTTTCATAGTTGCTTGTTCACTTATCACTTCATTTAAGATTTCACGAGTTTGAGAGCAATCGGTTTTAATTTGTGCGATTTCATTTTTAATGCTATTTACAACACTCCGTACTGCTTTCATTTCGTTTAGTAATCTCTCCTCAGAAATTGATGTTCGTTGTTCAAAGGACTTCAAAGCATTCATTAAGTCTCCAAGGTTAACATCTTTGTAATCATAACCTTGGTTTGATGATCCTGGCCAGTAATGCAGTACCAGTACCAATAGTAGCAACATTTTGTAAGAGTAATTCAATATCAGTGCCAGTACTTGCAAAATCGCTGCAGTATGTACTGCAGTACCAGTACCAGTAATGCAGCTCTGATATGCTAGTTATAGTATTTCTATAAACTATCAGCACAATTAAGATGGAGACAATACACGTTATTGTGGCTTATCCATTGGTCGCACTTGTTCCATCTATTGCACCAACTGCAGGATACAGTTTTTCCCAGTTGCAACGTTTACTAAGACACTGATCTATGGTTGGTCAAGTGATGTTATTCGCAAATGTTGTGTAAAATGTAGTATGAATGTGCGAATTTCAATATGTACATACCTGGTGCACACATTGAACATGGTGGAAAGTGTTATAATTTAGGGATGGGTAACATCGTATCCATATCACAAACAATAAGATTATAGTTACTGACCACTGTAATTCTAAGTAATGTAATGTTTATATTAATGTTTCTGATGTTTTACTAGTTATTTTATAGAACTTGTATACATTTTCTGAGAACATTTGAACAAAAAAGTTTCCTACGGAATATATATTCGAATCATTTGAAAATAAAAGGTTGCGAATATCTAGTACAGAGTCTAGAGGTGGCATCATTACGGCAACTAAACATAACCATGTACGGTTGTTATATTCTGAAGCATCTGGATTGAACTAAATCAGGAAGTGATGCTAAAAGTTAGCCTTCGCCTACCAGCGTTCATTCTAAATATCTTAATACAATGCAAATAGTGTTGCAGCAAAAAGTAACACAGTTGTTGTTTAGCATAACCAAAATAATGACAACACTGTAATAGTCACTCCCACTCAAAGGTATAACTTTAAGAAAATCAGCAACTTTTGAGTACCTAGGGTTAAATGTTAGTCGGTATAACAGATGTACTATAATTGTATAATTCTAACTCTCGATAATTTCGTGCAATGTCACACTAAAGCATTACTACATTTAATAAATACTTAGTAACAGTGATATTTTTATACAAATATACATACGACGAGTGCCGGCCGGGTGTTTCAAATGTTGCAGCAGGTCAACTTAATAGACCGGCTCATCGCAGGAGGAATAAGCACTCCCTTGTAATTCAAATAAGAGAAAATCAGGCTCTCTACAGGAGATCCCCCCCCCCCTAAAAGAAAATCCAAAACTACACTGTGAACTCGGCGTCAGCAGGGACAGCAGTAATTACATTTACCTTCAACACTTAATAGCATGTTGGTCATTGGTTGAAAAATTAATTAGCATTACAACAAAGAATACATAAATACATAAATTAGGAAACTTTTTTTTGTCTTTATAAAAATTATGGTTATATTATCTTCTTCTTTAATATGTTGATGAGATACTATTTAAAGAATATACATGTGCAATAACCGATGTAATACAGTTTTAACGTACTGATTATTTTATTTTCCGCGCATTATTGTTTTGAGTAAATCCCCCAAATTATTCCGTATTACGAAGTCCGTTTACAAAGTCCGTTTCAGATAGAAAGGTCTAAAATCCATTTTTAACATTTTCATTTTTAGGTAAGCCTTTAGTTCCTAGGTATTTCAATTACACCGGCCTCAAAGATGGAATACCAACATTTCGTTTAGTCGGCAATTTCAATGGAGGACTTCTTCAAACATTTATTATAGAAACAACTGAAGTTGGAAAGGACAACTGGGTGGAGCGACTTAAATTTAATGAAACTGATACAGCATTTCTTCAGGCCGAGAAACTTACCTTTACTTTTAACATAAGCGGGTTGCAACCTAATGTATATGATGCTAGAGTACGCACTGGAAATGATATCGGCTGGATAAATGAAGCAGAATCGCCAACTGTCAATTTTACAATTCATAGTTATAGATTAGGTGAATATGTAATTTTGTATTTTTAAATTAAGAGGTATTACATACAGCTTTTGTTTAATTTTGAAACAATAGTGATCTTATAATATTCTTCCACCGTTATTTCTGTCAGAGTTAGATACTAGAGACTATGCATCACTTCGCTCCAGAAGGTTAGGTTGTTTTGACCCCTGGTGTTGCCTTAAATTTCTAACACCCAACGTTAGCCACAAACATCATTTCTGTTTCGGTGCCATAAGACTTATATTATGTTGTTGTGCCGTTAATCAAAATAAACAAAAAGTCAAATATAAATAAACTTGTTCCGTTTTTGAAATAGATGTATATTAAATTGTAAAACAGTTATGTAATTATAATTTGTAACGTGTACATTGTAGAGACTAACTTTAATATATGAAAGCTGTGACTACATTATTACATTTTAGAAAGAGAGGCTAAGAATCAAATTGCAGCAGTAATAGGGGGTGTTGTTTCTGTGGCTGTTGTAATTGCATTCGTTGCTATTTTTGTAATTTTACGAAGAAGGTTTTACAAAAGAAAAGGTAAGCTGTAACATGAATGATTTAGATGTATCCTTACTATAAATATTTTTCTTAAGAAATTGAAATTTTAGCCGTAATTACTCAGGACACGAAAATAGAAGAAACAACTGTACAAACTACCAATCCTGTTCAATGTTGTTTTTTTTTTCTTTATATTGTTTATGTATTATTAAATCTTTTTTCACACAATCATTTTGTTGGCATTCTGACAGAATTGTCATTCTTTGATATAGATTTTTGAAGTATCAAAATGAAAACAGGGATAGCTGGAATATGATATGCATTTGAAAAAGATTATTGGGATCAAAAGAAATTTAAACGATGATATGGAGGGGTGTAATTTAGATGTGATATAAAACATTTGGACCCATAAAATGACAATAAGCCTATGTGGGTGTAATATGGATTTTTTTTGGATATTTTGGAATCGCTCTGGTAAGCTCTGAAAATGAATACGAGCTTTGGTTGATCCAATATTAATTTCTGTTGAAGCATTACGTGTTGGAAATTCTGAAAGTGTACTGATTTTATTTTTAAATATTTGTAGTAGTAGTGTTCAACTGTTGTTTTGTGCTTTCTTCGTCTAGTAAATTTTTAATGTATTTGATATTCATTTTAATTAATTATTGATAATAACTTTCGTAGCATTACTTTTACCAAAAAGCCTATCTTTTTCAGAATGTCATGACAATGGAACATCGGAAAGGTAAAAATCGTAGCCTTTTATAGGTGTAACATAGTTTTGTATATTGTCGACTCCATAGAAATATAAAGAGGATTGTATTTCTATCTAACAAAAATGTTTAAAATATTTGTATTTAAAATACGGAAAAATTATGTTGTTTTTTATGGGGAATAGTCGAAAGAGTTGTAACATGGAATGTTTCTGAAATTTAAAACACAAGAAATCTGTGCCTGAATAGAATGAATAATAAAATGTTCCTCAACAAAATAAAATGCAGCGATGTCAAGTACATGTTTAACCTTAAAAAAGGTTTTTAGCTGAATATCCTTATTATAAAAAATTGTTTTATTTAATTTTTTTTTACTTTTTAAAAATAGAGGAAACAATTTTGGGGTTATAACACATTTAATTTACTTATTTTAATTTTAATTTTTTAATTGTTGACAATGTAACAACACTGCAACGTTTGTTGGACCAACCACATAAGTAATAGGAAAAAGGTACAATAAACAATCGTTCTATAAAGAGCAAACATTTTTTCGTAAATAGTTTTGTTTTCGTTTCATAGAATTTCTGTCCATTTATGGAAAAATGAACGCCATTTTTATACGACGTCGCCATAGTGACTGTTGGTAACACATAAGTATAAATAGTTTTTAGTTTTGCTGTCAGACCATAAGCATAATTCCCGAAAGTATTTGTGACGAATATTTTATCACGATAAAGGCACAAATGAACAAAATATGAAACCTTCCCGGATACTTTCTAATAGCCTCCGCAAGTTTAAGAAATTCAAAGTGTTATCAAGAAGCTTTTTAGTCAGCATCAGTTACACTTCTGTCATATTTTTTTGTAACAAAACATATTAATACATTTATTCGTGCAATAAAAATATGTCTCAATATGTCTATCTTTTTCGCAAATGAAATAAATACTTTAGAACAAAATAATGAATATGAAGAAATTGCTCTTAAAGACATGAAAAATAACAAAAGTCCTGAAAAGTGAGGGATAACTGTGATTTTTACAAAATTTTTTGGAATGATCAAAAAACAATATTTTTTAAATTTTAAACACTTATGTAAGGAAAATCTTACGGAACTTAAAAACTAATTTTTCATAAAAAATTTGGGCGTCCCATCTTTTTGCAAAGTAGATTACAAATTGCCAAAACCTTGAAAAATAAAATAAAAACCCTTAAAAAATTTATCGCCCCAACAAACGGGTTTTTATCGGAGATATTTTGGGGGGAAAAGTGGAAATATTTTTTTTTTTTTAATAAGTTTTTGATAGTCTTGACCAAAATTTCAGAAAAATGTTATTAAAATTTAAATTTCCCTCATCTATTATAATTGGGGGCCGTTTATAAAGAGCAAAATCGTGATACATTAAGGCATCTATCCATTTCTTTAAAATAAAAAAAGGCTTTAGAAAGGGTTTTCTATCCCTACCATTTATATTGTATAAAATTTACTCTCTAATGAAGTTACCAAAAAAAAAATAAAAAGGGGCAAAAGATTATAAATATGTAGGAAACATTAAAAAAAAAATTTTGCCTGTGAGTTTTATACTGGGGAGAAAAAATCTTTTAAACTTATTTCCATATTTTTTTTAAAATTATCAGGCCTTTAAAATTTAAATAAAGAAAAATGTCTTTTTAAAAAATTTGGGAAAGTTTAAAAATATAACAATTGGCAATGACAAAAATTTAAAACTGGCTTAAAAAAACTAGCCGTCGAAAACTTTCCTAATAACATGACGAAATGTTTAATACTAATTTAACACTAAACTGAAAGATTTCATCAAATTTTTGTAAGGAAAACGAGGGAAAAATAAGTTTTTTTTTAAAAAATAACTTTCAAAAAACTTATTATCCTCTAATTTTTTACAAAACCCCGCCAAGAAATCTAAAAAAATAAAAACTCATGTTAACTTTTATGGGACAAAACCAGAAAAAAATAAGAGATAAGATTATTCAAGTTTCCCAAATGGGGGGCAAAAAAATGTTAGATATTAAAAGTTTTTAACTTCCCTTAAAAATGCTCCTGGGTTAAAAACGCATTAAATTGCAGAACTTTTCAAAAGGGGTTTAATTAAAAAAATATGTTAAATAGAATGGAAAAAATTTATTTAAATGAAATCAAAACAAAAAAGTATTAAAATTTGATATAAATCTTCTTTTTAAAAAAACTCACAGTGTGGCGTATGCAAAATTAATAAAAAAAAAATGTGTTGGGAAAGAAATTATATGGAAAAAACACGAATATAAAAAAGAAAAACCTTTTTTTTGTGAAAGGGTGGAAAAGGCGTAAACTTATGGAATATATCGTTATAGGAAAAAACAATTTTAAGCTTTAACGAATCCAAAACCTTTATGGCATAGCTAAATCAAACTTTTTAAATATCATAAATCATAAAAAGCTCCCAAAAAAAAGGAAAAAAAAATCTGAAAGGGGTACATAAAAGCTAATAACTACTTAAATTTTAAATTAAAACCCCAAATTAAAAATGGGGTTTTTTTATACTATGCTATTAAAAGAAAAAAACAAAAATCATCAAAAAAAAAATGGGAAGCTGAATCCAGGAAATTTTTATGGAAAAATATTTCCCTAAAAAATAAAAAACAACATTGATCCAAACTTCAAAGTTTTCAATTAAATATTAAAAAATAAAAAATCTTTAAATATAATAGGTGGAGTCAATGTTTCATTTTTGCAACCGGCCCCCGAAACTAAAGTAATTTTTTTGGGCAAAAAATAACCATTTTGGGGTAAATCGGAATTTTACAAACAAAAAATTTTCGACAAAATTGGTATCATACAAACGTCTTTTTTTAATGTGAATATTCAAAAAAATATATATCAAAATGCATTAAAATTATTTTACTCTTAGATAAATTTTTATATTTAAAAAGAAAAACCGAAAACCCTACCAAAATTCGTGAATTTTTAAAACTTTAAAAAAATTAGTTTGAAAAGCCATTGCTGAAATGAAAAAAAAAGGCGATTCCTAAAAACAAGGGCTATTACATCATAAAAATATGCGATGATGGAATCATTAAAAATTATTAATTTTTAATTATGAAAAGTATTTTTTTACGAACTGGTAATAAAAAAAAATATTCTCAGTCCTAAATTTACAAAATAATTTCAGTCATGCCTTGGGTAAATTTATTATTTTTTAATACATGTAAATTAAAAAAAATGTTTTTATAATTTGCTATTTGGGTGCCCAGAAAAAAAGAAGAAAAAAAAATGAAAAAATACTGCTAGCTCTACTACATCTGTTTTTTACTACAAACAATGCCCCCCTACTACTGCTAATACTTAATACTACCCTACTCTATGCTAAACTCCACTCTTTGGGTTTCTCCCACCTTCCACTATGCTATAATCGCTTTTCTACAACCGTCCCAAAAACTTTTATCTACCTTAATACTTTCTTTTAAAACTAAATTTTCCTTATTATCTAAAGGTAACACATTTCATTAAAAATTTAAGTAAAATTGATATCGAATTTAATTTCGAATAAAAAACTCTTTATAAAAAACGAGCAAGCCCAAAACCTACATCTCAGTAGCATCATTTAAGGTAAAATGTATTTTTCAAGATTTTGCAAATTTAGTATTTATATTTGCTATGTTTCTAAAAGGGTTTTAAATAAATAGTTTTTGGTTTCTAAAATTTTTTTTATGTTAAAAATAGGAAATTTTAGTGTGGGGGGAAGGTTTTTACCCAAGGGCGAATACCAAAATGTGGTTTTAATAACTTTTGAAAATTTAACTTTTCCCCTTCGTGAAATTTATTGTTCCCAAGGAAGAGATATAATCGCCCTTTTTCCGTCGTCTGTCCCCCAATTTTTTATGACAAATCTAAAACCAAAGAGGTATCAACAAACTTTTGCAGGGATAATTCATTTAGTGAAGGGCAGTGCTAAGACCATACTTGTGTCCTAGTGTTTAATGATTGCCTTTTTTTATTTTACATTTGACATAATCTAAAACAAAGAGTTTATTCAAAAGAAAGAAAATTTAAATTCATCGCGGAACAAATTGCAAAGAATCTTACCCCTGCCCTTTCCTTATTTTGATAAATTTTCCTTTTTTCAACTTAAAATTTGAAAATTTGTCCCGGGAAATAACTTTTAAAAATTTGTGGGATCTCAAAAATACTTATTATTAGATATATCTGATTATAATCCCTTGCTTGTTTTTTAGTTTTTTTTTTCGAGTTTTTTGACGAGACTAATTAAATACAAAAAAAAAACAAAAAAAGGTTACAACAAGAACTTATAGGTTTATAAATTTTTGAGTAAAAGTCATTGCAAGCACCGTAACGTTGCCCTTTCCCCAAATTTTTAGTTATTTTTCTATTTTTTTGGGTGTTCTAAGGATTTTTTGGGAAAATGATTTTTTTTAGCTTTTAAATTCCCCTTTAAAAAATTTT
>NW_026856616.1:85000-99167 GCF_026571515.1 Ruditapes philippinarum | reverse complement strand
ACAGGAAGACTGAATGGCACGGTTTCAGTGATTGTTTTCTTCAATTTTTTATACAACCTATGGCTTTATAAAGCGGAAAATATAGCAAAATAAATCAGAAAAGGGGAAAATCCAATTCTAACAACTGAGAAATTCAATTCAATTTAACATGCATAGTACATAGCAGTAGCTATCCATAGGGACAGCTTTCTAGCTGATATAAAGTCAGCTGCTGTTAAGTGCAACGAATGTGCACAGGCATCTTAGGGGAAAAACATTAGCATTTTTAGGGAAACATACCTATCATTTTGGCTAGGGCGGAAAACAGCCTTTATTTGGCTGTTAAAGTACAGGAAAAAATTATGTTGGGGTATTGCATATTGCTGGGACATTTACTATTTCTTAAGCACAATTTTCTGCATTCAAGCTACCAGTAATTGGGGACCAAGGAATGACACATGACAATATTGCATCATGGAAACTTACAGTTTACACTGTTGTTGCCCGCACCCAAATTTATGAAATAGCACCAAGCCATGATATTGGTTTATTCGGCATTCTCGCCGCAAGTGCAATGACTGGTTTGGAAAAAAACAACAATTGGCCGCTGATAGTTATTACCTAGATCTTGATAAGATAAAAACAAAAAAAAAAAATCCAGGCAGGTTTGCTAAGTTGCATCACAAGTAGCAAAAGTTAGGTTTGTTTTTTTCCAAAATCTGCAATTAGTTGATAAATTTACCTGGAAACCTCAAAACTAGCGCAAAGCCAAAGGCATTACAAATCCTCTTCTGGAAACATACTACTATAAAAATTCTTGTCATGTGCAAGAAGTTTTTTATTTTCCATCGATGAAGATTTATCGTTGTTGCTGTCAAAGGCAAAGGTAGCCCCCTTCACAGAGAGCAAAATGATAAGCCCCCCATGAGCCATGTTTTTACCTTGGACAAAGACCAAAAAAATAATTGTATGTGTTCACTGCACATCAAAGCTGGGTTAGTAAATTTATATAGCTTAATGTTAATATTGACTTTATAATAAAAGAAACTGTTACTGATATAATATAGTATGACTATGAGCACATTTGTTATTGTAAATTTTGATGCTTATGCTTCGAACACGCGTCAAAAAATCAAGATATAGCGCCATCGCTACAGCAATTTAAAAATTAACAACACATTCTGTATGCAAAGGTTGATCAGCATTACCATACCTTTATGATTTCAGACTTGGAAAAACATGTAGCCATGTTGCTACATTATTATTTAAAATGATGATGGCAGTGAGTACACTGTGGGGGCTGAATAGAGAATCCAAGACAAGTGTTTCTGTACATGGAACCAGTTTTATAGAAAGAAGGTAAAATCGACAATCTGCTTTAATAATTTCAAGTCATTAACCTTTAGTATCTAACCTTAGCTAGCTTGATAGCTTATTGAATAATAGTATACTAGTAGTACAATTTAAACTTATGACTCTGACATACAAGGTCTTTCTGCCTTAGCAGACATGAATATCAAGTCACAAAATGGATTGCTATCTCTTTTAAACATCTTGAAGTGTATAATCACCAATTTTTTTAGCAGTTGTAAATTACAAAGAATTGTTTGAGGTTTCATACGTCACAATGTAAATTTTCTTAAAAAAATTGAAAAAAAAAACTTTTTCTCTTCAGATCACTATCAAACGGTTTCACAGATGACCTTGGTCAACTTAAAGCCTTGACAGGAAAGAAAGAGAAAACAGAATCATGAGGATGAGACGGCAATGCCCACTGAAGATGAAAATGAGGCACCTGAAAGTTTAACAGCATGTGTGCACAACAGCTAACATGTGTTTTAATAAAGGTACCAAAATGTTGCCCAAATATAGCAATATTCATTTATGTTTATATAAAATATAAATTACAATGAGAAAATGAATAAATATTTATAAAATAACATGAATAAGGCCAGCTATATATTTCATTCATTCCGTTGTACAGTGATACAGGTGGAAGGAAAAGCATGATAGACACCTCAGATGCTAGAACTTAACATCTGTAAAGACGCATGGTATGCCAATAGATGCAAGTTGAATTAACACACCAAGCCGACTTCAAGGTCTTCTGATTCTTGTAACTTGTTGCACAACTCCAGACAGAAGCAAAACATGAACAGGCAATTAAAAAAAAACAATTTGTCCGCAATTTGTTTAGCAATAAACAGAAATCTAATCTGAGTGCATGATTTTTTAACTAAATTGAATTTTCTTTAAAAGTGTAAGGATGTATACAATGAATTGATGCTATTTTTTTATATTTTCATAAAATTTTATTACCACATGAGACCCATGATAAAAATCGCAACTTCTCGAGCTAAAACCTTTCAGCCAACAGGAAGCGGCCAACACGCACGAACAATTTTAATTCGTACTCTATATTTTCGCATAACTAGAACCCCGCGAGTCGGCTGTGTCGCCTTGTGAACAGTATAGCTGTTATCTATGCATTTTCTTGTTAAATATATGTTAATTATAAACACCGCTCTTTCAATGTACATGTACCTTTAACTTTAGTGGCATTTGAATTGATTGTAACAATGTTACATCAGGATTATTAAAACTGTTATATTATCAAAAATAAAAAAAATCATGGAACAGTTTTACACTGACAGATCAAATGGAGGACTCTGTGATGGATTCTTAAGCACTGCACTTAAGGTCAAAGAAAAAGGCTTACATACCAAATTTGGAGTCAATCAAACTTATAGTGACCAAGTTATGCTCGGACAAGCCAATTTTGTAAGAAAATTAACTAAGGGCAATAACTCAAAATCATGAAGCGCAGAGTACAAGTTCTTGTGTATATCACTTCTCAGCAAGATCTATCATCCTATGAAGTTTCAAGTCAATAGCTTTAAAAGTGTAGGAGAATTGGCCTGGACAAAAATAAAGTTTTATAATTAACAAAGGACAATAAGTCTAAAAATCATGAAGTACAGAGTACCGGTTATTGTGCACTGCACTTTTTCTTAATAAGATCTATCATCCCATGAAGTTTCAAGTACAAAGCTTTTATAGTTAAGGAGAAATGGCCCGGACAAAAATAAAGTATGAACATAAACAGAGGGCAATAACTCAACAATTAAGAAGTGCAGAGTAACGATTCCAATGCATTGCACTTTGGGTCATTGAAAGAAGCGTGTTTTCCAAGCTTTGAGTCAATCCGACTTATAGTGATTGAGTTATGCTCCAGACAAGTGTAAGGCATGTTTTTTTTGCATGTAATATGGCGTAAGACAAAGAGAAAAATCTTTCACACGTGTTGTTCTCGTTATTTCTAAATGATCTTTCACAGTTTATGCTTGACAAATATGCTGGTCTATATACACTTGCTAATTATTTGAAAAGCTTATTAAGTAATGATCGAGGAGTAATGAGCAGATGAGCTTCAGATTGCATTAAATGCTATGCTAGAATATTGTAATGTTTGGAATTTAAAAATGACCTCTGCCAAAAAAAAGGCTGTAATATTTTCTAGTGGCAGAAATCGTATGGAAGATGCAACTCAATTTTCTTTTGATAATGAGAACTTAAGTGCTTTTTCTTATCTAGATATTCAATTTATAGAAAATGGTAAATTTTCTAAAATATGATAAACAAGATCGACAAGGAAAGGCGGCGTTCAATGAACGCAGCCCCCATGGACAAGGAGGGGGACACCCACAATGAACGCCGAACAATCCCTTGAGGATGAAAATATAACAACATTGATTGCATGTACGGAGAGACTTTTTACAGCCGCCACGCGGTTGTGAGCATAAAATATGATAATCAAGATCGACAAGGAAAGGCGGCGTTCAATGAACGCAGCCCTTAAACTAAAACTAGAAAACGTCTTACAGATCAAGCGAAGAAAGCTAAGTTCTCTCTGATAAAGTGTTACTATCTGTAGATCGTTTGATATAATGATTGTTCCTATTCTTCCTTATGGGTACGTTACGATACCGAAATCAACTTGATTTCGGTAAAGTTACCGAAATCAACTTTTCATTACCGATATCAACTCGTATAATAACTATAGCCTAGTACAAACTCATTTTTAATTTTAAAAAATGATGAAAAAATGCAATATGGTCATTGTACATATTTCTTTTAACATTAGCTAAATATATAAATCTTGAGGTTTTGTTTAAAAAGCTACTCTGAGTACTGGATTACCATTAAAATCATGCTTCATAAATAATTTATACATAAGAGAATCTGTGTTTGACATTATCTTAAACCAATATGTAATCATTCTTATCTTACGCATAAAATATAGTGGAAGTCTTCCAAATTCACCATATAATGTAACATTTGATGTTTGTTTTCGAACTAAGTCTTGTAAAGTTTGCTTTAAAAAATTCATATGAACCTTTTCAATATATCATGGCTCTGAAGTTTGGGAAAATAAAAAAAATAAAGAGTATTGATCAGTTTCAGCTTAAATTTTACAAAATTGTACTTAACCTCAAGCAAAGTACTCACAATTTTATGTTATATGGTGAACTTAGCTTTACTCCGATATCTTTGCAAATTAAAAGAAGAATCATTAACAGATGTAAGCTTTTGAAGGTACAGATGATAAGATTTGTAATATTTTATTTAAAATAGAGTAAAATAAGAATCCCTTAAGAAAGCCCAACGCGGCAAAATTGAAAATGTTGCAGGCTCGGTTTGATTGAGCCTGTTCATGGACGGTACTGTCAAGTGCAAACTACCGTCCACGCCACCTAGCACCGGCTTAAGCAGAATTCAACATTTAACATGAACTTGCAAAATTTATAAGACTGCATACTCTGTATTTGTTAGATATAAAACTGAATTACCGTGGCTTTCTTTTGTGAATGATACTTTGGACGAACTTGGTTTATCAAACTATTGGTAAAGCCAATCTGTACCTATATGTCCGCTTAATTTCAAAAGTCTTGTTAAGTCCAAACTTGGAGATCAGTTCACCCAAATTTGGAACAGTGACGTCCAATCTTTAAACAAATGTTTAAACTATCTTTTATATAAATCAGAGTTTGTAGAAGAGTATTTTAACATACTTCCTTGGCAACTGTCTTCAGCTTTGTCAAAAATCATAATATGCCAATTGAGAAAGATAGAGAGAAACTTACGTATATGTATTTTATGTGAATCAAACCAACTGGGTGACGAATTTCATTATCTCTTTTATTGTTCACATTTTGTTTATAGTAGACGTCATTTATTAAACCGCATTATTGTTAATATCCTAATGCATTGAAATTTGAAAATCACATTTAAAAATCAAAGCACAGAAGGCGCTGAATTCGTTTGGGTCTCAGAATGTCAGAAAGGTGAAGGTTGTGAGATTATAAACCAAATTGTTTTTGTATAGTGCCACCAATTCTTTCCAGTGTTTTAACTGTAGTAAATTAGCTATTAGACTAATTGCAACGCTGATAGTCAATTCAATGTTTATTTGACTTAAAAAAAAAAAGAAAAAAAATGAGTTGCCTCAACTGGGATTTGAACTCGAGACCTCTCGATTCATAAGCGAGCGTGCAAACCCCTCGGCCTCGGTGAAGTTAAATGTAGTTGTAAATGGCCCGAAGAAAACCATATTATTCTAAATTATGGTTTGAAACTCTTATTATTTCGACGCTAAACACAGATGTAAATAATCATGGAGCTTACTGTAAGCATGTAAATCTATAAAGAATGAAACAATATTAGAAATCTTCGACCATTCGGGAACTACTTTGCTTGAAAATTAATGCGCCTGTCATTTGACAATCTTTACGCATTGATCTCCCCTGAATTTTTCGGCGTTAGTGTACATATAAAGGGAAGTAACCGCTTCAAAAAAGTGGACTTCTTTAGGCATTTGCAATTAACAGCATTAGACTCTGAAATTTCGCTACCATTATTTGTTTGGTCTGACGACCCAAACAAATAATTAGACTCTGAAATTTCGCTACCATTATTTGTTTGGTCTAATGACCCAAACAAATAAAAAACCTTGCTCCGGTGTGTAAAGAAATAATTACAACATGCAAATAACAAGTTTAATACTGTATCATATTAGTCTCCTAGAAAATTCTGTTAATGAAGCATTAATTTCGTTTATCATTAAGAAACTAGTCATATTTTAATTTTATTTTACGGGTACAATATAATTGTCACTCCTTCTCCTGTATTTATGTCTATTTCTCCTGTTTATATGTATATTTTTCTGTGTTCCGGCTGTAACATGTTCACAATTTTGTATTTTATGTCACATGTTCTTATGAACCATGACAGTATTAAATAAATCTTGGAATTGTGAAATCCTGTTACTCTTTGAATATTCCCTATCGGTCTAACCAAATAATGTGACGGGTATAAGCTATATATTCGGCACTTAAGACCAATCATGGTCTACATTTATCAATATTGTAAATGCTTGAAATAATCGTACAAAACAAACAATAGAATATAATTTTTACTGTTGAAATTTATTGAAAATAGTTAAGAATACATACAAAGTTCGTAACTTTGAAACGACTCTTCTGTCTCTCGGACTCCGACCGAATCTAACACATATACTGCCATACCACCCTATTAAGGTACCTATTTGTTATACTTTAAGTTTTTACTTTTCGGCATTTGTCTAGTTGGGTGGTTCCAATATTCCTGCATCACCCTTAGGATATGTTGCCTTCTTTTCAATTTGTCTTTTGACGTCTTATCTGTGTTTACAGGCTTCACAACATCTGACCCCCTTTCAAAATTCGATTTTGTTTTTGTTCCGCCCATTTTTTTCTCGTTTAGGGCACACGCTATCTTTTACTTGGGGACCATACGCCGCTTTTCATGGAATGGCACGAAAGTACGTATCACATTGAAGGTTACATGATAACCGCCATATGAACACATCTGCGGATGTTTCTAAAATCAAAATTTCTTATTTTCTCTATTTCATACTTAAATTATGTTTCTTATATGTTCAATGAGGAAATATGCGATATGAATATTAGTAGAGACAAATTTAATTTTCTGTATAAACAAGAGCAAACACGTTATACTGTTTTAACACTCGGCACTAAAGACAAAACATATACCTACATTAATCAATATTGTAAATGCTTGAAATAATCGTATAAACAAATTCAGAATGTAACATTTACTGTTGAAATTTAGTGAAAATGATTTAGAATACGTACAAAGTTTATATCTTTGAAACGACTTTACTGTCTGTCCGACGGATTGTGACACTTATACTACCATGCAACCCTATGAAGGGCTTCCATATACTTTTATGTTTCTTATATGTTCAATGAGGAAATATGCGAATTAAATACTAACAGACACTTATTTTCTGTACCAACAAGGGCAATTTCTCTGTACCAACAAGAGCAATTTCTCCAAACACGTCACTTTTTGAACACCCCCTATCCGCCAACCCGCGTTTCTTACTCGTTAAAATTTCTAGTACACTATTTTTGTATTACAAGGTTTGATGCACTACAAGTTAATAAACATATCAAGAACATTTAAAGGTGGTCCTACATGTCTAAAGTCTATGGTTAAATTCTGGATTAGGTCAATAACTCTACAAATATCAGATGTCTTACTTCCGGAACTTCTGCAGATGTTTCTAAATTCAAAATTTCGCCATTTCCATATTTAAATGTGAACTCTGTTTAAGCCGGTGCCAGCGGGCTGGACGGTAGTTTGCAGTCAACAGTACCGTCCATGAACAGGCTCAATCAAACCGAGCCTGCAACATTTTCAATTTTGTCGTTTTGAACTTTCTTTGGGGATTCTAATTTTCACTATTTGACCACACATGCATACATTAAAGTTCATTTTCCTAAACAGCAAAGTACGTGAGGAACAACATACCAGAAATATACAATACAATTGCATGCAGTATATTTTATTAGAGATAAAATTCAACATTATTTCTTATTAATGCTTCATCCACTTGTCTGTATCTTAATTACTATTCACTTTTTATCTTTTTTTCATTTTTCGGAAATTAAAAATCATGACACGTATGTTTGAAAAAAAAATACCACCTGTAATGATTTCATAATTTATCTTTGATATCAATAAATTCATCTTAAACCTTTATTAATGATTTCATGACTAATCTGGCTGTGATATCAAAAACTTCATCTATTCAAACCCCATGATGCAAAACTTGTCTTTAGAACAAAACATTTCGCTCTTTTTATTTGATCTTTGGTACAAGTCTGCCATTTCCCATTCAAGTGACCCAGTTTAAGCCGACACCCTTTCTGGAACGTCATGACTTGTCATTAGATGTCAACCTCCTATAGTAGGGAATTCTCTTTCACTTTCCAGTATTTGTCTATTCTCTAGCACTTATCAAAGAAGACAGTGAACTATTCCCACTTCCTTTTTAAGTTTTGTGTTAAAATGTTTTCCTATCAATGTCAAACTCATTTTGGGTATTAAATGCAAGATGCCTTCTATGCTGTTGTCGCAACAAATGGGTGGTTGAAGTCAAGAGAACCTTCGACTTCTATTTATTTGATGCTCGACCTCTACATTATATCTATAGCAACATTATAATATCATTTAAATCTTATTCCACAACATGGCAAATGTCCTACTGATCACAAGGATTAAATTATTTTTGTGCTTCATGAAATTATTTCAAAGAGTATTTTCATTTCTGTAAGTCACATTTTTATAATGTAAATGTAATGAGATTTTGTAAGATGATGCATTATCAGCCATATCACATAACTAGTAGTTAGAATGCTTGGGACTTTCATATGCAATGCATTCAAGCACGTAACTAAATATTTTATGTAAAAACAAAAGATAGTTCATGTTTTATGAATATTTCTCTAGATTGATTAATTACGTATTTTAAAATCAAAACTACTATGCACTATCACTTAATCGTATAATATGTTTTTGTTTAATATATTGATATCAATGTTGTATTTTGTTTAGGTGTCTTTCACACATGTGTGTAACACTATATAGTCTGATCACATATAGAAATAACATGTTTGTAATGTACATGTATCTTATTATATTATATTGTAATATATTATGTCTCTTATACATTATTTAATTTCTTTGAAGGTTGACTTTTGTAGCTGCAATTTTCGTGTTATTGAGTTGTATTTAATGCTTCCTTAGATGAAATTATAGTGCTTCCGATAATACACAAGTGATCTCTTGAGATAATTCTTACAAAGCGATGGACATTGTTTATGTTTGTTATCTATATGTTGAAAAGCCTTCTCCACAATATTAGATTATGTTTGTCAATCATATTGATAAACTTCAAATATTGTTATATGTATAAAATGTTCATCATATAAAGATTTGTATATATATGTGCCTTATGGGCTTTTAAGCCTTAAAGTTGTTTGTTTTTCTTCAATATTTTGTTTTTATTGAATATATCTATATTTTACAGAATTTTTATTTTTCTAAATCATACTGATAAATAAAAAATGGAAATACGATCAAAAACAAAGAGTTATTAATTGACTGTTAAAATCAAAACAATATTTAGTATTTATGCAATGTACTTGTTGATTACTTATTTCTGGACTTCCTTCAAAATTTACCAACTAAGCAGATGGCGCTCAAGCATCGTAAATTTAAGTATTTTATCATTTATTCCCTACGCTCCTAATATTCCAAATTCTAAAAAAAAGGAATATCGTTGTACTATGGTATCTACAATGTACAGACGTACCATGAATATTCCATTACGATACTATTGTTAATAATGTTCAGTTCATATTTGATTTAATCATATTTTATTGCTTGAAACATGTACATGTAACATAAAGATTACATTTATACAAAACAGAATAAATAAATAAATACGAATAAGGAAACATGTATGTTAACAGTTTGAAGCAAATGGGTTGGGCCACAAGTTTTACCAACATTAGTGAAGGCCCTTCCCAGGCAAGTTTAAATAACAAAATGTTCATTATAAAGATACAAAACTTGTTTACGTAATTAATGTGTTAGGCGAAGAAACAAGAAAATATATGTTTTTTGCGCATCATCAGAGCAATATTTACAGTTTGCTTCTATATATATCTATATTGATATTAAGTATTTAGATGAAAATATTATGAGAAAAAAAAAAACAACAAAAAAAATTGATATTAGGATTAAATACCATGAAATAGAAAAAAAACACACATTCTAAAAACATTCAAACTTCTGTTCACCTTTCCTCTGAGAAAAAAAAATAAAACAGGTTTCGCCTCCATTTCCGTTACTGGACCAGCATTAAAAATAGAAACACGGAGTTATATTTAATTATTATTAAGATATATTAAGTTCTAAAACGATTCGTATTCTTTATATATTTTTGAACATGCCCAAAAATAATGTCATTATCTTCAGACGACAAGTTATCAATTCCAAACAGCAGTTTCTTTACACTTAAAGGATGATATGGGCGGGTATTAATGAATAATTGATGGCGCTGTTGATGAAATAACGGACATTTGAAAAAATAGTGTTCTGCATCCTCTATGGTATATCCACAGTCACATTTTTGATTATCACGTAAGTGGTTGTAAAATAAGTCGGAGTTTAGGTTACTACATTTATTACGTATTCTTGCATGATGGACCTGTGAAAATCTTTCACCAGAAAAGAAGAATGGGGGAACTATTGGGGGTTCAGTTCATACAAAGCAGTAATCAAATCAACATTATTCTGTGTCTTTGTGACAGTATGATAACTTTCATTTTTAGTTATTTAATTTACATAACCAAACATGTTTAAAAATACCAATTAATTATGAGGAATCAGTTTAGATTTGCATGTCCTCTATGTTGGTATCAGTTCAATTCATGTATAATTAAAGTTCTCCGACCCATAGAAATTGCTTCAAACTTGATTCTTTGATGGTAACGGAAACCGGCCAACAAACCCGTCGAAAAATATGATGCAAAAACAAAACTAAATCAATTAAATAAAATTTCCGTGTACAAATTCATATAATTAATACGAGGTATGTAAGTGATTATTTAACTGTTTAAGTTGGTGTATTTGTACAATCGTAGGCGTAATTTATATACAGTGTACACGACAGTCATACATTTTCTCCAAATCGTGAGAAAGGAGTTGGCAGTTACTAAAGTTTATTTTATATAACCATAAAACTCGACAAAAAGTGTGTCTTTTTGGAGAAATTTGAATAATCAGTTTTATTACAATCGAAAAATAATGCAAATAGGTCTTTTTAGGTCATAAAGCGGTGTAATAACGTTAAGCAACGGCAAAGTAGATTTTTTATGTTTATCCCAAAGAATTTTGTAATTTTAATAAAAGTTTACTGTCTGTCGTATACCTTTAAACATACTTTTATCAACCGCTTAATTCAGGTTTAGAGTCCACCCAGGCAGAAATTAGACTTTGTGACATATCACAATGCACATGAAATGATAAATAAGTTTGTAATCCGTTATAAAATTGGTAATTTATTCAAAACAGGTGCGGGCATCTTCATTTTGATATTCACTAGTACATATTAAAGGATGAAAAGAAGGCCAGTTAGAAGTATGTCCATGACAATTTAAAATTCAAGAACTAAAGGATTTGCCAAATCTAAATAACTCTCAGAAATACAGAACTTTAAAACAAAAACATTTCATTATGAAGTTTGTCACTAAATTTTTCATTTGCAATATTAAAGCCACATGCTACACACACAGACTCATACACACTAAATTTATCATTTGCATATTCTTCGGATCGTTCTAAATGAATAATTAAACGACTCGGCTTTTTATCATGTTTTAATGAAACAATTTACTAAGTTCACATGTCAGATTGTTTCCTTTATTTTAACGATCACTTGTCAATGAGCCAAAACTTTTACAGCCTTCTATTTCGGGAGCTTCACCTGTATGAAACGGAATAAATTTGGTTAGTAATGAGGGACTTTGCTCGCCTTAATCCGCTTTTATGAAGCACGGACTCGTAAAGAGGGATTAGTCCATACGTTATGATACGGGAGCGGACATTAGCTGAGTTTTCAAATTACAGTTTTGTTACTGACTTCGATGTCTGTCATCAAAACGAGGGATTTTACCAATGTCCTCAGTCAAGGTTTGTCTTACAAGTTTAGTGTTAACTGATTCATTCAACTGCCACATGATTAAAAAATAGCAGTCTTTTTAAACATCTCTCGAGCCGCTCGATCCTCTTGACTAGGTATCGAGTGCCAATGTATGAGGACATATTGCCAATTACTAGGGCTGAGCAAGCTACTGATTTCTTATAGCCACAGATATGTCTTATTTTGAGTATCAGTTACTGTTAGAAGGTGGTTGTTTTGTAAAACATTCCATCCTTATCATAAACCCGAATTAATAAAACTCATTCTTCACAAGTCTTTCGAGGAGCTCACCACTTGTGGTCTACACGAAGACAATGCAGTGGAGGAACATGCTTTAAATTATAATATGTACTGGTTGCATCAAAATCTTTCTACTCGATAGTTCAGTATCGATAATATGTATTGTCATTAAAGGTTATATGAAGTTTATGACCATAAATCATGTATTTTCTGCCGATTGGTTGATCCTTTTTAAATTTTAATATTTCGATTAAGTTTTAAGTTTAAAGTATCGAATATTACAAACATGCTGTTAATTAACATATAGTACCAATAGAAATTAGACCAGTCGAAGATAAAATCATTCTAATCTGTAATTATGTACTGTACACCAAAGACCGTAGCAATTTTTTTGTATCAGAAAACAGCATTTTTCCAATGAATATATTTTGCAAAGGAGCCAAAAGTAGCTCTCTCGTGTTTGACATTGATACAGTATTGATTAAGCTGTACTACTTCAAGGCATTAACCTGTCTCCACATTCACAAGTAATCTCTTTTTGAAAGCTTAATTTATTACCTGTTTTCATCTCTATATAAAGACATTGTGAGAAACGATTTGGGATGTGTCTGAGCACGGACCGTTTCATTCAAGATCTAGGGACGGAAACAGACTCATCGTGTGAAAAATAAACAATTTTGGATTGTAAACGTTAATTATCACAGGCGAGAATTAAAATAAAATAATCATTTTTCATTTTCTTAAAGTGATTACAGATTTTAGACACTGGAAAGTTTGATTTAAATTCACGATGGTTTAACAAAATTTATCTTGCAAATATCTCTTTCAAGAACATGGCAGAAAATAATGGATTTATTTGTATACGGAATATTTTTCCTTTTTAAAACGAATAGGAACTCGGACACTTATAATATTTGAGAAATTGTATTGAAATAGTTTGCGACTTAAACTTGTTAAATTAATGCTTGAAATGGAAACAGATTTTCATGAATTTAGTGCGATTGAGCAGGATAAAAACAATGAGAATGCCACCAGAAGTTTACTTAGCTTCGTGGACATGGCATCCAGCAATATAAAGTTGGCTCTGGATAAGCCATCGAAATCTAAAAGAAAAGTAAACCATAGAAAATATCTACAGAAACAATTGAAACGTTGTTCCGGTCCACAAACAGGTTCTTCCGAAGAGTATAAGGTACAATATTTTTAAAAGTGTTTTTTTAGAAACAATAATATAACTCTCTTCTGACAATTGTTTGATATAAAACATAGATAAGTAACTGTATCTGTAGCTTGTAAAATTAAAATAAAGTAGAGGAAAAATGTCAACTAAACAATACACTACAGCAACAAAGGTGACCTAAGATAAAAATTTGCTAAGAAAATTCTAATAAAAATTAAACATTATTATTTCAGGTAGTTGATGTCCAAAGTCATCCAAATCAAAAGGTTCACCGTCGTGAAACGTCACAAATAGGCGTGCAAATAAAATCCTTACAGGCTCTGTTTGATCCGAGAACTTTGCATGAAAAATGTTGCTCTGATAAGTCAGGAAAGTCCGCACAAAACTCTTCAAAGATGCCATTACGCAAGAGAAAACTTCCGCCGTCATTCTTTAAAGAACCAAGAAATCAGTTCCCAGACAATTTTTCTTCGAGCCATATCATCCTTCAAAATAACGAGTATCCTCTTAATTTAAATGAAGTGACAGAAAGCGGCACACATTTACCGAATGATACAATTGAATCTATTCTCGGACAAACTGATTTTCATGATTTGTTAATTGGATCATGGAGTGATGGAAATAATTCCGCGAACTCATCAGCATTTTCCACA
>NW_026856616.1:0-80000 GCF_026571515.1 Ruditapes philippinarum | reverse complement strand
TCTTTGCATAGACAAAGGTATAAATTCTGGGTAATCTTAGTAAGACATTTCAGTAAAAAAATTGCCTGATAATATGTTAAAATAGCCATTCATTTAGCTAAATGTGACACATTAGAAACTTGACTAGGTGAAGATGCGGCTTTAAGTAGTAGTCCGTACAGGCAGTCAAAAAATATCAACTATTTAAGTAGTCGCACATTAAGAGCGAGCTTCAGAATAATGTAAAATTCTCACTGGGGGTATAGAGGGGATTGTGGGGTATCGATCTCCCAGAGGTTTAAAAATAACATTTTAAAGGCCCATTATGCTTTTATTTGTTTTTCTTCAGCTTTTTTTATTTTGATGTTCTTTTATATTATCAAAAAAATACACATTGGCCAATTACCTGAACCATCTTTTTCATATGTTGCTTTTTGACAATGATGAGTACAGTACTGTTATAGTAGTGATACGTAGTTTACATGTTTTATATGGAAGTCAAATACTACATTGTTTTGACTACTTTTATGACAAATAATTTCACATTTATCGCTACTTTATTCAGGTAACAATCATCTTACATTTCTCTGATACCATTATTTTAACATTATAAAATTCATCTTTCTAAAGAAGTATGTAAGATTTCCCATTAAAAAAGCATCTGGCGAACGGTTGTTACGGAGGGAAAAAATATTAGCTGCATTTTATTTCATTCCTTACATATTTAAAATGGAGCTCAACATGGCACCAAAAGTTATCAAGTAAATGACTGACAAAACGGGATATTTTTCGCAGCATCTTTAAACTTTAGGAATACACGATTTCTGTACTAAAATATTTTGAACGGTGGCAAAAAAGTGACATTTGCAACTTTTTTTTTGTTTTTGATACTTTTTTTTTTCGTACATATTTTCTGTTGTTTTTTTTTGTTTGTCATACATTTTTTTTTTAGTTTTGAAGACATACTTTTTTTTAGTTTTGCATACATATTCTTTTTAAGTTTTGCATACATATTCTTTTTAAGTTTTGCATACATATTTTATTTTAGTTTTGCATACATATTTTATTTGAGTTTTTGGTACATATTTTATTTTTGTTTTGTTTTTTACTTTTTTTTCGTACATAATTTTACATGACGCCATTTGCAAAGTAGAGGTTTGGATAAAAAACGCCATTTGTAAAACACCCCATTTGCAAACGCCATTTGCAAATACCAACATTTTCATTTTTGGAGGTATCAAAAAGATAATAACACTTTTTAGATATTATCTATGTCTCTGATATATACATGTACATGTATATATATTTTTTTTCTAAATCAGTGGAATATAAGGACCTATTTAGATCTTTTATTGTGCATTATTGTAATACACCAGTCATTTGTAACCACCTCCCTTGCCCCGGGGGAGTGCGGGTTAAAAAAGAATCGTGTGATGTCTGCGCTGTTCCGGGGCATAAGGCAGGAATGTTATTATCTGAATATCCCCCGCAGGGCGAAGATTTTACCAGTGGTCGGCTTGGTTTAAAGTCAATGCCCCTCCCCCCGCTATACTCTGGGGGTGGTGCATATTCATTCACCAATCAACAGCCCTTTCCAAATAGACACAAATATAACAGTAGATAATAATTTTAAAAAAATACACTAATTATATAAATTCATATGATTTAAAAAATGGGCCGAAAAAGGTCGCCGAAACCAGATTTGCGCGACCAAAAACGACTGGGCCGTTTCCAAAAAATGGGCCGAAATGTGAACAAACTACTGTGCTAGTTTTATACTCAACTATGGGCTGTTATGAGATGTGAAGGCTGTTTTGATTGGCTAAAATATGTACGAAAATCCAAAATAAAAAATGTACGAAAAACTTTAATAAAATATGAATGCAAAGCTCAAAAAAAAATATGAATGCAAAACTGAAAAAAATATGTATACAAAACTTAAATAAAAATATGTATGCAAAACTTAAATAAAAATAAATGCAAATGTCACTTATATGCCACCGTAATTTTGTTATATGAACAATTATTATTATTTTTGGATATTTTAAATGGTTAAATTAATGAAACTTTTATCACTTAAGGATCATCAAAGTATTGACCGCAATCTTGAACTCCACCTCAAATATTTCAATGTCGAAGTTTGAAAATAAGTCAGTTCTCAGTATTTAAGCAGAACTCAAATTACACCTTTGGACCTCTGGAACCCAAAGTGCGTTAATATGTAGCATATTAACGCACTTTGGGGTCAATTTCTCGATTTTGACCCCAAAGTGCGTTTGACCCCAAAGTGCGGTGCGAAGTTTAACGCACTTTGGGGTGGAACCCCAAAGTGCGTTTGACCCCAAAGTGCGGTGTTACAAGGCATGAAAATGAATACAGATTGTTATTCAAAAACTATCTTCAAAGATTCATTATATCTTATTTATTTACTGTATATATAAATTTCATATTATCACTAGGACACTTGCTGTAAGATATATTGATATTTCATTATTCATACACGCGGAAGTATTAAATATGTTTACGCTCAGCTGATAAAATAAATACCACGAAATGAAAAAGGAAGTAAATTGATTGAAATAGACGTAAAATAATAGAAAAATTACAATCAATAATGGTATGTACATATTTATATACATTTATATATCCCTGTGATTTGATGATGAATAATTTTACGGAAGGTATGCATGTCTTCTTTTTTCATTTACAAAACTCACGATTGTAAATTAATGTTTTAGCTTACTTTCGTTTCCGGATGTGAAAAACAAATGACCTGTGCGTATTCTAAAAAGACCAAACATGTCTGAGATTTATATATTTTTACACAGCAACACTATTACTTTTTTACATATTCTGAAAATAGAATGGATATACATGTTAAGGTTCATGAATTATCCTCTTTATATAGAATTCAAATAGAGTGTATTTTCTCTAAAGAATGGCTGTAGAATCTGATTCCGAAATAAATGACTGTTTGGCGATGTAGATTTTAACTAATGTGTAAGTTAACTACGAAAGTTAAAAATCTTATTTTTAGGACATTTCGATATCCTCTCCGCTAATATTCTTTCTCTCTAAAAAACAACAATGTGTGAGGACATTTACTCAGTATAAGTATGAATTAAAAGACTGAAATAATTGTAACTCTGAACATATTCTATCAGAAAAACATAAATAAAACGAAATGGACAAATTATGTTTAGCCATGAATTAAACTATAAGAACCAACTAAACATGGATTTATCTTCCTCGTTGTCTTCCCGCGTAAACTTTATCTTCCTCGTTGTCTTCCCGCGTAAACTATTAATCCTTTAAACTATAAGAACCAACTAAATAGTATATTATTGTGTTGGTTTTTCTTTACTAGAGTACATTGGTGCCTTTATGCTTTTTTTATATTGCTGAATAAAGGGCTATTTGAAGCAGATTTTGCAAAGAAATGATGTAATTTAAGTGAATATATACGAGGGATGATTCAGAAATACCCGGATTAAAGCCTCTCATCCAATAATATCAATTACATATACACATTAAGACACTATATTAATGCGTTGACAAGAGAAATCTAATAATATTTCAACTAAACAACTAATGACCGACACAGTCTGTACGTCGCGCTAACGTCATTGGCGTTGACGTAAAAACACTCAATGCACTCTTTTTTTTAACCAAAGGAAGAGAAATAGAGAATACATGGTTGATGTCGGGATGGAGAAGGTTTATCCGGTGAGCGAGAAAGTGTATCTTGGCGAGCTTTAGCGAGCCAAGATTCACTTTCGCAGCGAACCGGATAAACCTTCTCCATCCCGACATCAACCATGTATTTAATTTATCCGGCTTTTAATCATGTTTTTAGATTAATTAAATGGTTTAATTCTTACTTTTCCCCGGTAAAATAGCATCTATATGTAATTTTGTTTTGCTGCTAACCATGTGACGTCATCATATGACGTAATGACTGGAGATAGATAAGTTTATCCGGCAGGGCTTTATCCAGCTGACGAAATAGACAGTAGCAGGATAAAAGAAAATGCAGCCGCACGCAATACAAGTTCGACGCCATTAAACACATTATTGTGTCTAGTATTCTTTTATTATTTCAATGTTTCTAAATGAGATTGTTGGTAGCACAGTTTTCCGGACGCTTTTTAAAATGCTCATTATGCCTCAGAAATCCATATTATTCAGTTCCTTAGATGTGCAATACACGTGTTAATAATGTTTTATAATGGATTAAGAGCATGTTAGATGTTTAATAACTGAAGAAGTAGCACTGAAGCTACAGTACTAGTAATATGTTCTAAAGGTAGCAAAATGTAAATAAAGTAGTATTTTGACTTCTATACAAAATACTAATCCACTACTAATAAAATCAGCAAAAGATAGTTTATGTCTGTGGTAAATGGCTATTGTTTTGAAACCTGTTACAAGACACCAAAAATAAAAAGGTTTAAATATAAAAATGTATTTCTGAGGCATAATGGGCCTTTAAATAGACTTAACGTTGTAACTGCATTCTGATTGGCTTAAATGTCCTTTTAGCCCCTGAAATGCTATCACTTTATTTCTTATAAACTTTACAGTTTCAAAACAGTTATTCATTGGCCATATATACTAAATCTTTTTTGGTTCTTCAGTAATTGGTATAATTTTAGTGATTTTGTATGGAAGCCAAAATACTACTTTGTTTACATTTGCTTCATTCACGACACATAACTGCATATTAAGTGCTAAATTCTGCATTTATTAACCATCTAACATGCTCTAAATAAAATATTAAAACATTAGTTAATCCAACAATTATTGATTTAAGAGACATAATGTGCCTTTAAGCCGTGAAGAAACGAAGCACAGTATTTCTACACCATAGACGGTTAAACTATGTTTGAGCATATTTTTATTGCGTTTTGTTCTTTATGATTCAAATGTCATTACTTCAAATAGAATTATTTCGCACCATTAGCGTCGCCATTGATTGCATGTTAGCGACTCAGGTCATATTTATCTCATTCAGTATTCGTATTCTCTTATATACCCCGCACCAATTATATATGTGGAAGGATCTTCAGATAAATGAATAATAAATATACCCGTATGTCCATATTTAAAACGTGGTAGATCTATGAAAGACACGAAAAGTAAAAGAGGGAGATGAACAATATCATCATAGTAATTTTATCTCGTTTTAATTGTTCACTTGCTTTATCTTTTTTAACATTATAAGCTTCTGTTACAAGCACGTGCTGTTATCAAACAAGTACGAGATACTTTATAGTTTTGATAACCATTGTTTTCCGTGCACTGAGTGAACTTGCATCTTAGAATGTTACAGTAACAATCCATAGTTGTAAGCGAGAAGCTTTATATTAACAGCATCATCAAAACACATAACATGAGAAAATGATTTCTTATTTAATTCAAATATAGTATGAATGAAAGAAACACACATATGATCAATGGGGACTCGTAATGACGACTATTTATTGGTTGCTGCCATCGACTTTGGCACTGCATACTCAGGGTATGCGTTCTCTACAAGAGGGGAATACAAAAATGATCCCTTAAAGGTAACAACAACATATACGTATGAGACCGTCTTCTGTGCTTAATGTTATCATGTGAAACATAATAATCATGTTATTTCTACCATTTTTATAATATTTTAATGTCGAATTACGCTTAAGCGGTTTGTAAGGGGCGTTGAAACTAGTGTGCATTTAAGCTCAACCAAACCCAACTTGTATTTCTTTAAATTTGGTTATGTAAAGTGCTTTTGAATGTTCTATCAAAGGACAAAAAACGGTTAGATGTCAGACATGTTCAATCTTACATTTATATGACATAAATTAACTATACCATAAGAGCAAATATAAACACTGTTAGAGAGAAACTACTAACAGCATCTGTATTCTAATATTGATATATACATATAGCCTGATTTATTTATGTCTTTTTTATTTACTACTTAACCATCTTTAATTAATTTGTATGTCATTACTTTATTTCTTATATTATTTACTTCCGACAAAAAGGCAATTTAAAACAAATATCTCAAATAATTTATCAACTTCTATAAAGTAATATGATCCATTGTTTCTCGAAGCAGCATTGCGTAAAAGGAAACATCTAACAATAATGCTAACTATCCATACTCTTTAGAGCGTAAAGTTTTCTTTCGTCTGTTTTTTCTTCTTTTTAAGTTGGCTATGTTAAAATGTCAATTTTGATACTGTATATAGTATGAATGTAGAATAGAATGAAGATAAAGGCGAGTGGTAGTGGACTTCAGAGTGGTTCAGATAAACTTCAAGGTTCACCACAATAAAGCTAAGATTAATATGTTTAAATGACTTATGCACCCTTAACAACGTATATAAATGTTAGATAACAACATCTGTATTACAATTTTATTTTATACACGAAGCTAGTCTGACGTCATTTCCCCTTTTCACCTTACTTTTACCATTACCACATTTTCATCCGTACTTCATTTCATTTCTGTTTGACTGTAATAATTATATTCAATCATATATCTTATCTAGGTATGCGCGAACACATGGAGCGGCGGGAGTTTGATGTCATTGAAAACTTCTACATGCATCTTATTCGACAAAAGAAAGAAATTTCATTCTTTTGGATTCGAAGCTGAAGATAACTACTCCGGTTATGCACTTGATAATGAACACAATGAGTACTATTTCTTCAGGAGGTTCAAAATGAAATTGTTCGACAAAATGGTAAGTTGACAGTAACACTTAAATGTTATGAACAAAAAAATGAACGATTATGTTGAACAGTAAAAACAAGTATGGTGCACTACTGGTTGCCTTAATATTATTTGCCTGCTTAATTTGTACAATAGACATTATATAATTTAATCACTCATGCTGATATTTGTCAAAATATAGCAAAATCCTACATAATGAGGTTACAATATAGTGTTGAGTTCAATACTGAAGTACATTGAACGAGTACACAAGTGTCAAAACCTATATTGGAAGAGGCGCTGACCGAGTAGGATATAGGTTTTGCTTTTTGTACGAGTCCAATAGAATTAGTATTGTTCTCAACAGTGTATAAGTAATAGAAAGAGCATCGAAACACAAGGTTATCAGATTTGAACGAGGGGGCGTATCCCCCAAGTATAAATCAGATTGCCGAGTGCTTTGATGTTCTTTTTCTTTTGTATCATAAGCAAAAATGTATTTTGTAAAGGCTGAGAGTTCAAAGGTTATATTTTATAAGGTGTGATATAAACAAGTTTATAATATATGAGATACAATTTAGATCTATGATGGGTATTATTGATTTATTTTCTAAACGTACATCCCGAAGATAATTAAACCGATGGCATAGATATCACTTGTATAAGCATTGAAAGATTGTTCACGTTGACGGCGGTGACGAGATGTTCTTTGTTCTTTAACGTAAACATATATCGTCAATATTACCGTTTTCTATCCATAAATAGTGCAGATGCATCAATAAATGTTAAAAATGCACACTAAAACCTCAACAACTTTTTTTTTATTTTTCAATCTCGTTGCACTTTTTTATTATCACCTCATGTACAGCGAGTCTGCAATTTTCAAACAATTTTGTTGTTTTCAATGCTATCCGAGGGATCACTTTTTTCCAGATATTTGTACAATCTTCAATATTATGAAAATCCTTCTAACCTTTACTTACTTGCAGCAACTAAAAAGAAAGTTCATGTTAGAGGATGAGATGGGACGTAAGATGTCAGCCATGGATGTATTCTCGGCTTCCATCAAGTATCTAAAAGATCATTTAATGAACCGATGCCAACAACAGTTACCTGACGCTACAGATACTGATATCCGCTGGGTGCTGACTGTGCCAGCTATTTGGAATGACACATCTAAGCAGTTTATGAGAGAAGCCGCACAATTGGTAATATCATGCCTCATCATTTTTTACCAGTTATGAAGAAAGAGATAATTTAAAACAAGAACATAAAAAGGGATAAAAGTTTTTGCAACATTTAGCTGTATTTTCTTTGTACAAGCTGTACACCAAATTCCTCTTTTCTTATCACCAACGGTTCTATTCTGGCAAGAGGAACATTGGCCTCTGTTATTGTTATATCGAATGATTTTTTCTTTCATAATGCCACATATAGAAACGATTTTTGTTAATTTTTTTCAAGCATTGAATGTACAAGTATTATATAATGCCTTCTAATGCTATTTAAATAGTTTTGAAATAAAATTAACTCTGAATATGTTAGGCAATTTAACATACGGTCTAAAATTCTTATGAAAACACCCTTTGAAATTGACTCATAAATTATTTTGTTCGTCTCCTGCCTAATCAAATATGAACACTTTGCACCACTATTTTCAGGCTGGCATTAAAAGCGAGCAGTTACTTATTGCTCTAGAACCAGAGGCAGCAAGTTTGTGCTGTAGGTACCTACCTATGAACACTATTAAAGGCTGTAGTGGTGGTTTTCTGCCATTTGGGCCACGCTCTAAGTATCTTGTATTTGATGCAGGCGGTACGTGATTACAATATGTGTCCTTTTATTTTTAGAAAAAAATCATAGATTCAAAAGACGTATTAATTAAATGCATGACATACACATTTTTTTGGCTATTTTCTTTAAAGATACACTTAATTATAGTGATAATTGCTACAAAGTCTGGCATTTTTAAAGAAAGGGCGAACTTTACTTGACCTAAACTAGGGAATGCAACTTCCCTACAAAGTTTGCACATTCTTTTTTTCCAAAATTAGACATATTCAGTAGGAATTTTTAGAATTCAATAAAAGCTATTTTACTTAAGGGTGAGCATAATTTTTTTAACGTGTAATATAAAGTTGACAGTTGACTAGACCCGGTGTTGAACAAAGTACACAGCAACCTCTGTATCCATGAACCGGCTGGCACTGTGTTATAGGTGACTTTTATATTTCCAGTCATCTCATATCTTACAAATATTAGCATTATGATATGGATATGATTCAATTATTCTTACTTGGTTTTCATTATTTTTTTCTTTATTATTATCTGGTTTTCATTATACAATTTTGTATTAAGGAGTGGATTATAAACTATTTTATATTGAATGACACTTAAATTGTCACATTGAAGGTTCTGTTTACCGTGTGAAAAACTACGGGGATGTTTCTAAATTTTCACTTATGTCATCGACTCTATTTGAATGTTAAATTGGGTGCCTGAAAGCATGGGCGCTAGCTTTCATTAACAGTATTCATGTAGATTATAAAATATTTTTATCTCTCAGTAAGGTTCAAGAGGTACTGGAACGATATTTATTTTTTATACAGGAGGAACGGTCGATATCACTGTACATGAAGTACAACCGAATGGTTCCTTAAAAGAGCTCTATAAAGCAAATGGTGGAAACTGGGGAGGGACATACATCGATATAGCTTTCAGAAATCTGCTGGCAGATATCGTAGGAAATGACGTAATGGACGATTTCCAGGCAACTCAAATGATGGATTACATTGATCTGTTCCGGGAATTCGAAGTAAAGAAGAGAAACTTCAAGAATGAAATGACAGAAAAGATCAATTTCAAGGTGCCAATAGCTTTAAGTGATAACTTTTCGAAAAAGAAAGGCAAGGCCATAAAGGATCATATAAACACAAAGCCCCAGTATGATAAAAAGATAATATGGATCGGGGACAAACTTCGCATGGAAGCGGACGTCGCAAAGGGTCTTTTCAAAGAGACATGCGAAAGCGTCGCCAAACATCTTAAAGAACTTTTCAGACAGGGGCAAGTTAAAGATGTTCCTACTATTCTTATGGTTGGTGGTTTTTCAGAGTCTCCTATGCTGCAAACGGTACTACGTGACACTATGCCTGATAAGAAAATCATCATTCCTGCAGACGCAGGACTTGTAGTTCTGAAGGGAGCTGTTATTTATGGTCACAGCCCGGACATCATCGGCGAAAGACGCTGCAGATTTACTTATGGCGTTCAGGCATCGTATCCTTTCAAGGAAGGCGTTGATCCAGAATCGAAGAAGTTCACAAATGATGCTGGCAAGGTTTTCTGTGCGGACAAGTTTGATAAACATGTTGAAATTGGACAAGCAGTTACTTGTGGAGAAGATCAAGTCACTCGGTCATATAATCCTACAAAAATTAACCAGACAAAAATAACATTTTCTGTATACGCATCGAAAGATGAGAATCCCGTCTTTACAACTGATCGCAACTGTACTCTTGTTGGATCGTTGTCTGTTGATTTACAAGGTTCTGGACTTGAGCGATCGGTAACAGTTCAATTGTCTTTCAGTGATACAGAGCTTCACGTGAAAGCCGTAGAGAAAGCCACTGGCAAGGAAAGCACAGCAACATTTGATTTTCTTAGTTGAGTGAAAATACAAACTGTACTTTAATTTTATATACTATATAATGCTACGTTATGGAAACTGGATACGCTTCATATGTCAGGATTCATGTATACAATGTTAAGAAGTAGGTATTTTTTATAAGATGCATGCTTTTATAATTAGTGTAATATTTTTGTGAAAACCATTTTTGTATCGTTTTTAATTCTGTGTTGTGATTAATGCTTCCGAGGGATCACTTTGTTGCCAGATTGTTTTTACTAAGTAAACTTTTTAAAAGTCAAATTACACCATTAGATACAGCTGCACTGGTAGAATCCCGCATGTATACCATTAAATTGTTTTGAAGTGAATTGGTTTACAATATGCACATTTTCCAAGTATTTCAAATATTGATAAAAATTATAGAAATGTATGAGTTGAGTATTCTTATCAAACATTGCTTGAAAGAAAAATGTTGATAAAGTTGTAAGTGGTTTAGCATGAACATTTTCTATGATGAATAATAATATTTTGTTTTATAACATTTTACTATCTGCTATAGAAATAAATGTAACACACACGGGGTCATGTATCCAACACTTGCCAGCATCATCCATGTATAAATCTTTCGTAGTTTGTTCTAGATACTATCAACATGATTAGTTATTGTATAACATGTCTTTTATTATAGTCACTTCTAGTAAATATCTCTATTAATGAGGCATTCCGTCACGATTGGTGCAAAGGGCAGGACGTAAGGTGGTTGCACACTTGTTTCAAGCAGGCGAATTGTTTGCGAACTTGACAAAACCCGCTTCAATTGTTCATAGCTTTGTAACCATTTTGTTCACTTTGCAACAATTTCGCTCCCTTGAACCAAGTGTGCAACCACCTCACGTCCTGCCCTTTGTGGTGTGCACATTAAATTTAACATACATGTATTATCTAAATATAGCTGCAATCTTATTGGTCCAAAGAGTAGTCTACAGAATCATTCCCTGCGGTCTGGAGGGTATTGGTACACATTTAACTTTTGAGGCATGGAGGAGCACGTGACCTGTTTTCGGTACATGGAGGAGTATATGATCTGTAAACCGTACATGATTGGTGAATTGACCTCTAAATACCGTTTACCGATACGTCACGGATTTACCTATAGGGAATTAGTCCGAACTACACCTAATTAAGAACAAAAAACTATTACGTGATATTTCTAATTTTCTATAATTATTTAACCGTGTAGGTTGCAAAAACTTGAATGATGTGTTTGAAAATTACAATGTTTCTTTAAAATCTATCTCAAATTTTAAAAATACTGAAAATCTACAAAATTAAAATATTCGTAGTGGCATCTGCCATAATGAGATATTTTTATCGCGTAAACTTGTGTGTTTTTTATTCTTTTATTGCTCGGAATCATTCATAAAATGGTAGGCCTATTTAATCATTTTCTTAAAAAGAAATAATTGTTTTATCTCCGGCCTTCTCCGGTCTTCATCGGTCACCACTTTCCAAAGACCTTCTTCTATATTGATCGATTATTGTTAACTATATTCCTGATACAAACGTTTTTTACCCCCATTTTACTTGTATTCACTGGGCAAAGTATCATATTCACTGGCTGTATTGGATTTTCCCAGTCTAAAAATAGATTGAGACTCACATTCAATGACCGTTCATCGTAGACTGTTTATTACGCATGCTTATTAAACAATAATTGTTGAGTTTTGTTCTTTATGGCATATTTCTCGATTAAAATATCATAACTTTACTCTTATAGTTTAAGGTTACACCGCAATGATGAGTATAAACTTGAATTACTTTTGTATGCGCAGCGTAAGCGGAGTTGTTTGCACGTCTGGCACGTGCGTCTTTTTTTCCTGCGCTTCAACAGAACAGGCGAAAGTTGTACATGTATTAGATTGTACGTTTTGTGTGTTTTTTTTTAAATTCTTTTGCCTATTCATATAATAAAACATTTACTGACTATAATTGTATAATATGACACAGAAAGCCTGCATTTATTGTGTTTTTGTATGAATAATATATGGTAGACTCTTTCGTTTAACTTTTTACACACCACAAAACAGACAACATAACATGTGGTCAAAACAAATATAACGAATGTAAATAAAGAATAATAAATTTGAATAAAGTATCATTATAAGCCTCTGATATAGAGCTTCACTATAATGATTGTTATAATGTATTTGAGCTCATCAATGTCCTTTCTAATTGCTATCCCTTCTTGTGAAAATAGGACAGATGAAGGCACAAGAACGGTCTCAAATAATTAAGTATCATTTAACAGAATAGCTTTAATCATTCGTTATCAAATGACTGAAACGTAAAGAAGTAAGTAAATAATAGAGTTATTCGATATTGAATATTTTGACGCTGCACTGGTATATACATGTATACTGCCTATTGAATTACTTATAAACCAGGTAAGTATATTCTTCTTAATACTAGAATTCGGTAATTAATATACAATTGTAACGGGGAAGTTCTATTTACCTTTATTTTTCTAACGCATAGTTTTGATTTTACTTCCTTTTCCGAAAATCAAAAAGTGCGCAAGTTATTTAGATTAAACTAATTATATATACTATATAATATTGTCTACAGATTAAACATTTAGTTTTATTGCATGTCTAGGACAGAATATACGTTATGTATGATTTAACATATCTAATTTTATTTTTAGACAGTTTTTGATTGTAAAGAATAAATTCACGAAAAAATATCCATATGAAATTGAATAACACATACATGTCAAGATGATATGAATAATTTGCGAACATTATAAAATGTCATTAACTTTCGATGAGCAGCCATTGTAAAGCAAATTACTTTGTTGATAAATTGGTTTGGCTAAACACATTTATTTCAGCTCGGTTGCAAAACAAGTTCTTGCAACTTTCGAGTCCGCTTCCGGGAACCAACCAAAAATGGTGTTATTGTCGTGACTCGAGTTTGGGCTCGAACTCATGATTCACGGGTTGAAAGGCAGACACCGTAACCACTAGGCAACTACTCCTCTTAAAGATAAGTGATATATAGCTTATACTTTAAGACTCATTTTTTCATTATCAAGGAAAATCACACGGATTAATCATTCTGTATCACTTGGATTTTTCATTTGGATTTTTCATTATTTATTTTGTGGGTTATCTCATCTTCCTTTTAATTCTCTTCTCTATCAATGTATAGAGAAATGTTTACTTGAAACGGTTATGTAAATATTTCTTGTCTAATCAAATGTTTGATAACTTATCTCTTTTTTTATTTTTGCAATACTCGTTTTAAGGTTACATACGTATCAAGGTATGTTCGTATATACTATTTAAACATTCGAAATATGACGGCGTTGAGCGTTCAGCGTTTTGTGACGATATTCTATGGTGGCTAATTTGTGCCATTCGTGTTTTCGCCCCGCAACCCCGCCAAGCGAAATGTCGAAAATTAAAAGTTCAAATGGCTGGGGCGCGCAGCGAAAACACGCTAATTAGCGAGGGCGCGGGGCGAAGTTTAAACTTCGCCCCGCGGGGCCGCGGAGCGAGATTTAAGAAATAAAACGGCGGGGTCGCGGGACGAAAACACGAATGGCACAAATCAGTTTAATGAATAAAACTTCGCCGCGCGCCCTCGATAATAAGCGTGTTTTCGTCCCGCAACTCCGCCAAGCGAAAATTCGATAATTAACATGTTCAATGGCGGGGCGCGAAGCGAAAACACGCTAATGAGCGAGGGCGCGGGGCGAAGTTTAATAAATAAAACTTCGCCCCGCGGGAGCGCGGAGCGAGATTTTAGAAATAAAACGGCGGGGTCGCGGGGCGAAAACACGAATGGCACAAATCAGCCACCATAATATTCAGACAAAGGTGTATCAAATATTAAATATGGTAGATACCATCGTCGGTTACCCACGGTATATATTCCGTACATACTAAGATAATGTAGTATGTACGTAATGTAATACCGTTGGAAACCGACAGGAATTTGCACCATAGTATAATTAATAAATGAGTTTTAATAAAGGAACAATCTGGTTGTATTATATTGCAAGGTCGGAAAGTTCACTTTCGAAATCCATACATGTATTAGAATTACGCAAGTTGTTTTACTTTATTTATATAAAATATACATTTCCAGTTTCGGTGAATAAGCTAGAAGAGGTAATTTTAATTATGTTTTTTTCTTTCTTCTTTTGCAAAAAAATATTAATCTAACAAGAAATCAATTATGTGGAAGTTTGTGGTCATGACATTTTATGCTATTTTTAACCGTTTGAATTGTAAATTAAATAAGGCTAGTTTCGTTTTCATGGAAAAAAAATCAAAACAGAATCGATACGGACTGTATTAAGTGCATATTCCTACAATAAAGTAAAGTTAGTAGCGAAATTCTGTAAACAATCAACATAAAATAAAAACAAAATCAATCAAGAACACACAGGGATTAATGTTCATTATCTAAGATGTAACTAAGGCATTTAGGACTTATCCAGTATACGAATATACATGTTTGTAAATATTAAATGAGCCGCGTCATGACAAAACCAACATAGTGCGTTTGCGACCAGCATTGATCCAGACAAGCCTGCGCATCCGCGCAGTCTGATCAGGATCCATGCTGTTCGCTTACAAAGCCTATATCAAGTAGAGAAGCTGATAGCGAACAGCATGGATCCTGATCAGACTGCGCGGATGCGGAGGCTGGTCAGGATCCATGTTGGTCGCAAACGCATTATGTTGGTTTTGTCATGACGCGGCTCAAATGTATATTATACGAGTACACATCAAACATGATTGTTTCGGTGTTTATTAAAGCAAAGTATTCTTTTAAACCGAATAACTTTTTTTATCTTATTTAGAAAGGGCAAACATGAGTTTTGATAATGTTTAAATAATGGTAAGATGCTTGTTACCGGAAGACAGTAGTGCAGAAAGCAACAGACGCAAAATATAATTCAGGTGATTGACCAGTGAGTAACTTTTTGGAAACTATGAAAGGACGTCAAAAACAAAAGCTTTTATGGAATAAAAATAAAGGCATTTCCCGGGTATAATGAGCATTTAAGATTTCAAGAAACGTTTACACAGATAAAGCATGACCTATTAATTCATGCACAAAAAACATCAACAACAAACACCACTTCAATGAGATGTAATAGAATAAAAATCATTGACGCTTAACGGGATTGCACTAATGTTTTACGACTTGATGGTATTGGAGATATTTTTCCGAAATTTGTTTATTATTTCATGAAGGTATAAACCAGTGACTTATGTTCAAATTTTTAGTGTGTCAAATGACCCAAATATGAGAATCGTTGCAATGGCTGCTAAGAATTAACTAGCTATTAATTTACAATTAATTATTATCCTATTTCAGTGCTTCATTGATCTATGTAAAAAAAAACAAATTTTGTCTTTTTAGACTTTCTGAAAGTCAATGACTGACCAAAACCAGGACTATTTGCTAGTTGCTGCCATCGACTTTGGCACGGCATATTCAGGTTGGGCTTTTTCCACTAGAACTGATCACAGTAAAGATCCGCTTAAGGTATCATTAACCGTTTAAACTTTTACCGTTTTTTCTCTTCTTGAAGTTATAATGATTTTTCCTCACACATTTTTAACAGTCACATGAAGACATAAATGTTACCCTCTTCTTAAAAAAGATTATTTTGTTTTGAACAAATAGCCGACAATATTGATATATATATATATATATATATATATATATATATATATATATATATATATATATATATATATATATATATATATATATACATGATAAGCAACATATGTATACTTTTTCGCAAACTGATTTATTACTATTCATTTCAAAATACAAATATCAATGTGAACTAGTTCTATTTATACTTTTGATATAAAAAATAAGTATGTGTTTCTCATTTAGGTATGTGCAAACACATGGGGTGCCGGGAATCTAATGTCATTGAAGACATCTACATGTGTTCTCTTTGACAAGAACAAGAAATTCCATTCTTTTGGTTTCGAGGCTGAAGATGCCTACTCTGACCTTGCCCTTGACAACAAACATGGCGACTACTTCTTCTTTCGAAGATTCAAGATGAAACTCTTTGATAAATTGGTAGGTAATCTCCTGCAAAACAAACATAGCAGAAGCGAAACGTTGTTACATTCATTAAATTATATCCATTTTATCAGCGTCTACACTATGTGAATTCCCCATGAAAAATCATTTTTGGACTTAATCTTATATCAATTTAGCCTCGTTTTCATATCCAGAATATTGTAACACAACTTTTTCATGGTTTTATTTCATAAATATGATGCTCAAATTAAGATTTGTCAATATTGTAAGTTCCAATAAGCATTATTTATAAAGATATTACCCAATATAACATTTCATGTAAATAAACGGAGGTACCGTATAAGTACTTATTTCTGCGGTCTTAAAATTCTGCGATTTTCGTTAAAATAGGGGTTTTTAAATTTCTGCGTTTCTTATTTCTGCGGTGCCATCATTCTCCCATTCAAGTGTTTTATTTCTGCGTTTAAATTATGATAATTGTTCACAATCAACCAATAAAAATAAACGGCATTTCAAGATTTGTTGATGTGTCATTCCTTCCGGTAAAAATGCAGACGACTGATAATGTGTTTTGTTGTAATCATCATGTATCAGTATATACACTATATACCGGTATTACGTAATTATTAATTAAAAAGAACAACAAAATGCAATGACAACAATTTGAATACTGTATGTGTATAAATTTGTTCATTATATATTTTCATTATGTATATTCATTATATATATATTCATTATATTCCTTTCACAACAAATAAATTACGCATGTATATACATTGAAAAGAATCTATGGAAAAACTTGCAAATGTTCGTCTCTTTCAACATGAATACTTGAACTTATAGCTTGGTAAACAACGTTTTGTTTTTATGTTTTACCAGTGAAGATTATATGCGGCGGAAGAAATTCGCCTGTAAGAAAAAAAATCAACACATTTTGAATAAAAGAATTTCGATCATTTCGCTTAAGTGGACATTTACAGGTAAGTGTGAAAAATACACAATGGCAAATTCGCACATAACATAGTACGTGGTACATAAAAGCGTGTTTATTGCAGGTTTTAATGATAATTTCAAACAATGGTCATTTTATCACGTTTTTGATAATGGTGTTGTTAAATATATTTTAAACTGAAACAGCGGTTTTAACAACGATATACACTGCACATGAACACATTTTTAACACAATTTTAATACTTAATTGCAATGATAAAAAATATATGTTTTATCAAGCATTTAATTATATAAAATATTCGGCAGAGAAAATTTAGATTTACCTTGCAGTTTACCAGCAAATACGGCCGTGAATTGTCGCTTGTCTCCAAAGCCTGAGATTTCGGCTCGTTTAGCACCTTCAACCTCCATATACTATAGACATTTTATTATATCAAATAATTCAATAACAAGCAAAGTAACGATTTTTTATAATCTTTTATTCATGACAGAAAGAAAGTTAAAAGCCGATAACGATACATGATAATGGTTAGGTAATATAGTTAGACATTACCGGTAGCTGAAATTCCGACACATGTATACATAAACAAAGCCGAGAAAGGCTTAATTTTCTGCGGTTTTTAAATCTGCGGTATCGTAACGAACCGCAGAAATAGCAGAAATAAAGTTACCGCAGAAAAAAGTACTTATACGGTAATTAGAAATTCATTTTCTCTAACTTCTAAGTCAAATTTTCCAATAAGACATGAATGCATGTGATTTATTGATTAAATATAATGTGCACAAATATTTGCAGTACATATTTTACATATTTTTTCGACGTTTAATAATTGTTTTTTTGTTTTTTTTTCATAATTATATACATATATAATATTTTGCAAGTGTGTTAAACACACAGTAAACACACAGTAACAATATCAATCACAAAACATATTGCATCTTAAAACATATTGTACTTTGTCATTGTCTGAGTCCGTGAAAGCCAAATCAAATCTATATTGTACTCAAAGAAACTAAGTTTTGGTAAAATGTTAAAATAAAGAAAGTAATGTATTTGTATTATATTGGATCGGGTCAGCAAAAACTTGATTCTTAAAACTTTACATTTAAATTTATGATCATCAAATTTAATGATTCCATAAATAAAGAAAATGTTTGTATCCATAATAACTTAATATACTTCGACAATGCTGACTTTCGTTTGGCTTGAAATAGACCGTGATATTATTTAGATTACCATATCTAATAGTTTACATGATGTACTATATTCAGAATAAAGCAAATTGTGTTGGTTTTCCTGCAGCATCTGAGAAGGAAGTTTATGTTGGAAGATGAAATGGGAAGAAGAATGTCGGCAATGGATGTATTCTCAGATTGTATAAAATATCTGAAGAATCATCTCAAACAGAAATGCTTACAACAGTTACCCGACACATGCGACAGTGATATCCGCTGGGTGCTTACTGTTCCTGCTATTTGGAATGATACATCGAAACAGTTTATGAGGGAAGCTGCAGCAAAGGTGAAATATTTATCAGATACTAAATAAATTTGTAAAATGTTGAGCAAAATATGGAAGGTCTAAAAATACACATTAAACTAGTTATCCACACATATACAGTGTCATTACACATACACATTTCTTCTCTGTCATTTAAACTGTCGTTTATATCAATGAATAGTTGGTACAAAGATATGCTGTTAAATCATGATACGTGCATCTGACATTCAAGACGATCGAAACTTTCGAACTAACTTCATATGCAAAAGTTGTCGGTTTTTATTACGATCTCTTTTTGTTTAAGAAATGATAAGAATATGTTTTTTTTTCTTATAAACAGGCCGGCATTTCAGATGAGAACTTGTTGATTGCTTTAGAACCAGAAGCAGCAAGTCTGTGTTGTCGACATTTGCCGATGAACGCTATTGGTGGGGGTTCTTGTAATTTTGTACCTTTTGCCCCGGGTTCGAAATACTTGGTATTTGATGCTGGTGGTAGGTTTTATGTAAAGGATCTTTATTACGAACTGTTGATGTGAATGTCTTGTTCATTTTCTTGTCCACGATATTTACTAATTTCACCAGCAAAAGAACCAAAATTAGTAACTGTGAACACAAGTTAAAAAAAATGTTTACATGAGTAATAACTTGGCATTTTCAAATGTTTAGAGATATAAATATAAATTAAGTACGATATGTAGGAAACATAAACACGTATAAACAAAAAAATAAACATAAACATATAAAAAAGTTCCCAGAACATTTTTGTTCATTTTTGCAGGCGGCACTGTAGATATTACAGTTCACGAGGTCCAGCCGAGTGGCTCACTGAAAGAACTTTACAAAGCGAATGGAGGAAACTGGGGAGGCACCTATATTGATATAGCTTTCAGAAATCTCCTGGCAGATATAGTAGGCAACGATGTTATGGACGACTTCCAAACAACTCAGATGATGGATTATATAGATCTATTTCGAGAGTTTGAGGTAAAGAAGAGGAATTTTAAGAATGAGATGACAGAGAAAATAACATTCAAAGTTCCTATTGCTCTGAATGAAGGATTCAAACAAAAGAAGGGAAGGGATATTAAAGATCATATCAAAACAAAACCGAAGTATGAAAAAAGCGTTAACTGGATTGGAGACAAGCTACGCATGGAAGCACACGTTGCAAAGGGTTTATTTGCAGATGCCTGTGAGAGTGTTGCCGAACACTTAAAAACCCTTTTTACGGAAGGTCAAGTCAAGGATGTTCCTACCATTCTAATGGTTGGTGGGTTTTCAGAATCACCTATGCTACAAGATGTCATAAAGAGAACGATGCCAGATAAAAAGATCATAATACCAGCAGATCCGGGCCTTGCAGTTCTCAAAGGGGCTGTCATTTTCGGTCATGATCCATCTGTCATACAGGAACGACGCTGTCGATACACATACGGAGTGAAGACATGCCATCAATTTAACGAACGTATTCATCCAGAGTCAAAGAAATTTGTTGACGATGACGGTGATATTCTATGTGCTGACATATTTGATAGGCATGTCCAAATTGGGCAGCCTGTTGAATACGGGGAGAGTCAGGTTACACAATCGTATGTACCAACTTCGAAGAGCACAAAGACATTGGTATTTCCAGTTTATGCTTCTGACGAAGCTGAACCGACATTTGTCACGGACCCAAGTTGCACACATCTTGGAAATCTTACTATTGAGCTAGGCGGATCTGGCACTGGTAGATCGGTGAGTGTGCAAATGACGTTCAGCGGAACAGAGCTTAAAGTAGAGGCAGAGGAAAAGAGTACCGGGAAAAAGACAAATGCAAAGTTTGATTTTCTTGGCTAATTTTACATATGGTGATGCACATCTTCTGTATCTACATGTATATATAACAATTGCCAGATTAACTGAAACTATGTGTGTTGTGCTTTATCCTAGGTGATTCATGATATAATTCTCACACTTGCTTACAACAACGTGTTGACTTCTACCTGATTAAATTGAGTTCTTTTAATGGTACATGTACATCTACATTGTATTTTAATAAAAAAAAACGTATGCAAATAAATAAATTATTTTATCTATTTTCTTTGAATTATAGAACAGTTTACCGAACCTTTAATTGTCTGACGCATGTGTGATTACGACTAATATAAAGGTAAATTTAGACAGTGTTGTGTTGTGCTTTAAACAAAATCATAATGTAATCAATAGAAGATTGACCAACGTCAAAAAATCCCAGTCACTTATCACGACGAATGCACAATGAGATACAGTATGTTTCTTTAATATTGGGTGATACGCATTCCATGGCTCAAGGGAAATTGCAATAAAAGAGAATTAATCAAACTGTTGAGAAGTCAGAATTGCCATTTTGAATCAACATCTTTACCATAAATTGTTTGCATTTTTCCTTGACATGTACGGATATATGCGGTTTCGGCAAAATAACAACTAGTTAATAAAGATAATCGGTGAAAGCATATGCAGCAGCAAACAACAAGATGTATGTAAGCGAAAGGATATTCATATACATGTACGTAACTATGAAAAACATAATGTACGCGAGTGTAGTGTATATACATACATCTGTATGTTGTAAATGAGTTGTTACCACACTTAAGTGAAATTTTATATTTATATAATTATGCTTATAAAACCATTGTCAAACATCGAAGAATATGTAAAATATGTACTGCAAATATTTGTGCATATAATATGTAATCATTGCAATATATGCATTCATTTCTTATTGCAAACTTTGACTAAGACTTTATAGAAAATAAACTTCTAATTACCTCCCCTTATTTATATGAAATGTTAAATTCGGTAATGTCTTTATAAATACTGCTTTTGGAACTTACAATTTTGATAAATCTTAATTTGAGCATCGTATATATGATATAAAACCATAAAATTTTGTGTTACGGGATCTGTAAGCGAAAAACATGTATTATATATAGTGAAAAGAATATGAAAATAATAAGTGTCACTATATACATGTAGTAGCAAATGCCCTGATTTCAAAGCGCAAGGAAGACAAATTTCCTTGCATAAAACTAGATATAATAGATGTATACTTCATATGTAGAACTAAATACGGATTTAAGAAATGTTTTTCAATCTTCAAGTCAATCGATGTCCAAAAAATAACGTTTTTACCATCTAAAAGTGCCTGTTTTTTTAAATCTATTCAACCATAGTAAGAATATCCATGTCTTCTATCACGCAATTTCCGCACGGAAATGAAATTCCGAACAAAAATGGTAAAACCAACTCTTAATTTGACTGACTAGTGGCTATAACTGCTACGGTAAAAAAGCAATTAAGACACGTGAAAACAAAGCACATTGATTTTGGACGACACTAGTACTATTGAACTAATTGCATTGCTATAACCTATTTCAAAGTCAAATATGATAAACAAGATCAACAATGAAAGATTGCGTTCAATGAACGCAACCCACACGACCCACAAGGAGCCTAGTAGGACCCAAACAAAAACAGGACACAAGGCAGAGCACGGACAGGCTAATCACTATAATGATACATAAGAAGAAATAATAGTAACCGACAAAGAAATCAAAGGAAACAAATAAATAAATAGATTGATTAATACGTCCACAATTCAGGGAAGGGGGAGGGCAAAATTAAAGAAATAAGACATTAACTCAAAGCTTAGACTTGCTATCGTGTTTTCAAAGCCTTATTGATGAAAGTGTGTGCCATATGTACTTGTGTCTACACAATGTATACTGCAAGCCTGGTGGCAATATGAAAATGTCGCCGACTGCTTAAGCTTTTCTACAAGTGTGGTATTGTGTCGCATCGGGAACTGCTTTTCTCGCTGATTGAACATCTTTAAGCCGAGTTCAGTGACACATTTGACCCTTGAAGAACACATTTAAGGAAAACTCTTTTGAAAAGCGTTGAAAATTGAATAGATGTTTAGTATGTTATAGTATGTTTTATAAAAGCAAGGGTCAGATAATGAATTATTTCACAGGGTGATTTAGCCTTTTTGACAGCAAATCTAATACAAAATCAACGTTTCGGGCAAATAAGTATTGAAAAAAGTCATTATTTGGAAAATTATATCCTTTAGAGCATACATTACCCCACCTCTGACGCTCTTCTGATTGGAGAGGTCATCAGACCTCTCGACAGTGTTGAGATTTACCTGCAAATGAGGTAGGCTATTTTGCTCCATGCATATCATAATATCATAAAATGTCACATGGTATAGGCACCGTGTTAGTGTGACCCGGTTTCTCTAGGCCGATAGACTTTATTTATTAAACACAATATTAAGGCCATAGTATCATGCAAAAGATAATTGTTTCGTCAATATATAGATTTGTTTCAAGGAAATTTTGCCGAAATATCTGTATCTAAATTACCCTGAAGTTCCAGGTTTGAAAAAGTGAGCAAAAAAAAGTTTTTTTAGGAAAATTCTAAGTTCAAGGGGAGATAAAAATTGAAAATATTGGTGCTAGAGTGATGAACCTTGTCACATTAGATGTGGTTGATGATAAGGAACATATAATTGAAGTATGAAGTTGATCCCTTTAGAAATAAAGAAGGAACAGTAAAAAATAGTAATTTTTAAGGAAAATTCTAACTTCAAGGGGAGATAAATCTAAAAATATTGGTGCTAGAGTTATGAACCTTGTCACATAAGATGTGGTTGATGAAAAGGAACATATATTTGAAGATTGAAGTTGATACCTTAAGAAAATGAAGCTATAGTGAAAAATATTTTACTGCACCAAAACTTTAATCTGAAATCGGGATGCGGACGCCGGGGCCGGGGCGAGTAGTACAGCTCTCCATATTCTTAGTATAGTCGAGCTAAAAATAGAGAATAGAAATGGAATTTTTAAGGAAAAGATAACAACAGACGTATTCACCAAACAATATAATTTCTAAAAGTTAAAATAATAAACACACATATTATATAATAAATTATCTTACAAAAAGGAATGAAAAGTTAACAGAGAAAACTGATTGATTGCATCATTAATACTAAGAAATATACTAAATTGCTTTTACGGTAAATGCTTATAAATAGTCATTTTCTAGAATCACAGAATACATATGATACATATTTATGAATATATTTACAAACATATCTATTATTATTAAATATAATTATGCTGTAATTATTATATCCCGAGTTTTACTAAATATATGCATTTTATGTGTAAGCTTTTCTAATTGTGTGAGTAAGTTACCAGGAATCATACCATATCTAATGTAAAAAAAACTCACACAAACATAAAATAGACAGTACTAAATTAGTAAAATAAAGGTCATTCACAATCCAATAAGTAATATACAAAAAAGTGTCAGTTCGCTTTATATACAAACAGTTAAATATATAATATATATCACGTTTTATATCAAAAATAATCATAATTATTGTTCTCTTTTTCTCTTTCTTTGAATTAGCCAAGAAAATCAAACTTTGCATTTGTCTTCTTACCAGTACTCTTCTCCTCTGCTTCTACTTTAAGCTCTGTTCCGCTGAACGTCATTTGCACACTCACCGACCTATCCGTTCCTGAACCGCCTAGCTCAAAAGTAAGATTACCTAGATGTGTGCAACATGGATCCGTGACAAACTTCGGTTCTGCCTCATCAGAAGCATAAACTTGAAATACCATTGCCTTTGCGCTTTTTGAAGTTGGTACATACGATTGTGTAACCTGACTCTCCCCGTATTCAACACGCTGCCCAATTTGGACATGCCTATCAAATATGTCAGAACAGAGAATATCACCGTCATCGTCAACAAATTTCTTCGACTCTGGATGGATACGTTCATTAAATCGATGAGAAGATCTGACTCCGTATGTGTATCGACAGCGTCGTTCCTGTATGACAGATGGATCATGGCCGAAAATAACAGCCCCTTTGAGAACTGCAAGGCCCGGATCTGCTGGTATTATGATTGTCTTGTCTGGCATCGTTCTCTTTATGACATCTTGTAGCATAGGTGACTCTGAAAACCCACCAACCATTAGAATTGTAGGAACATCTTTGACTTGATCTTCCGTAAAAAGGGTCTTTAAATGCTCGGCAACACTATTGCATGCGTCTGCATATAAACCCTTTGCCACGTGTGCTTCAATTCGTAACCTTTCTCCAAACATGTAGATACTATTTTCATACATGGGATTGTTTTTTATGTGATCTTTGATTTCCTTTCCCTTCTTTTGTTTGAATTCTTCAGCCAGTGCAAGGGGAACTTTGAATGTTATTTTCCCTGTCATCTCATTCTTAAAGTTTCTCTTCTTGCCTTCAAACTCTCGAAATAGATCAATATAATCCATCATCTGAGTTGCCTGGAAGTTGTCCATAACATCGTTGCCTACTATATCAGCCAGGAGATTTCTGAAAGCTTTGTCGATAAATGTCCCACCCCAATTTCCTCCATTCGCTTTGTAAAGTTCCTTTAGGGACCCACTCGGCTGGACCTCGTGAACTGTAATATCAACAGTACCACCTGGAAAAGAATGCCCATGTTCTGATAACTTAATAAAACGTTAATGTTTTAAAACGTAACAACATATCTTAAAAAAACTGCAAATGTGACGGAAATATTTAAAGCTCTCACAACTCGTAAAATTGATGAATAGAAATATATGTATTAAACATTTTGGGACATTTTTAGCGAAATTGTTAGGACAGTTTCTAATATAATATCTCATGATATCTGTTGAAACTGCCCAGATGTGGATATTCTAAAACTTCGTTATTGAACAAGTACATTGCATATATATTATTCACATAAATTTCTCATCTTCAGATGTAGGTCGGTTCATAAAACTTACCACCAGCATCAAATACCACATATTTCGAACCAGGCGCAAAAGTTTCAAAATTGCAAGAACCAGCACCAATCGTTTTCATCGGCAAATGTCGACAACACAAGCTTGCTGCTTCCGGTTCTAGAGCAATCAATAAGTGTTCATCCAAAATGCCGGCCTGTAGATGATAACCATGCAAAAAGGAGAGAAATTTGCACTAAGTAATTAACTTTTACCAAAATTTCATAATCATGTCACTATCATTTCTATCAGAAGACTTCACCAACTCTTTTTAATATTTCATTTTAAAGCTTAACCATTTGTTATCTCTACAAAAGTAACATTTCAGTTATTTCCTGCTCATAAAGAAATTCTCTATTAAGATTGTTAGAAGGTTAATTTTCAATTAAACATTACTTTCTGTGATTATTAAGATCGTTTAAGTCTATAACGTATAGAAGTTTAGATTTTATAATTTTACGACATTATAGCAAATCTAACTATTTATTCATTTGCGTATATAGCGGTAAATTTAATCACAAAGCAGAAACTGTTTACGGTGTATGTATGATGTGTATTTGAAAAGCTATCATACTTTGCTACCCTTTTAGATATATAAGGAAAATCTCGGATATCAATTTCACCTTAACTGCAGCTTCTCTCATAAACTGTTTCGAGGTATCATTCCAAATAGCAGGAACAGTAAGCACCCAGCGGATTTCACTGTCCAACAACGTGTCTGGTAGTTGTTGTAATAATTTCTGCGTGAGATGATCCTTCAGATACTTTATAGAATTTGAGAATACATCCATTGCCGGCATTTTTCTTCCCATTTCATCTTCCAACATAAACTTTCTTTTCAGATGCTACAAGAAAGTCATTTTAAGTATATGTTTTGTTTTGGCATGCAGTCTCAAAACAGATTACACATTGCTCACGAGTACCTTAGCTACATTGCTCTAGATTTAGATTTAAACATATTTATTGCTCTAGTTTTAAATCTATACATACTACAAATTTAGCTTTAATTTTAATATTAACGTTTAAAAGAACATTGTAACCTTAACAATACAATTAAAGCCTACTTTTTTTGTTAAGTTTTTTTTTCATGAAATCTAATTAATATTACTGTAGTTGATAACAGCTCAAAAGTTTCACAACTTCTTACAGATATCCCAGTTTGCAAAACACAACTATGAATGTAATAATTAGTAATAATTATATATACATGTAGCTCTACCTATTAAATAAATTATTATTATATACACATGTACTTTATGTATTTTCATTTTCCCTATTTTTCACTGTAAAAAGTTATTTTTCACTGCATTGAAACATATTTTACGTATTTTCACTGGTGACTTGCCGAACTATTTTCTTTTAAATTCTGCTAGTACACAAAAATTAAAGGAAAGTCTTTCAAATTGTCGAAAAAGAGAGATATGTATATAATAAACAGAAAATTCATGTTTTTTTTATATATATAAATACATGATTTATTTTCATCTTTTAGCATGAAAATTGTCATACCACTCGATGAAAATTAATCATGTATTTATAGGAAAAAAACTTGAATATCCTCTATTAGCAGCTAGAATAACCTTGGTTCACTATACTATATTTTATTCAAACTTATAAATTGTTTTGTACTTCTTCCAATTAGGTCACGTAAATAAAAAAGCGCTAAATGTAGGTATATCAGATAACACCAGAAGCAAGCAAAAATCCGTCGAAATTGCGTGTACAAATAAATCATCATTCAATAAGACTTATACTGACAAAGAGAACATCGTGAATTTACACTGAAGTTATTATATCAACTATAAAGCATGTATTGATTAATATATACTTTTCATTAAGTACATATTAAGAACGAGAGAGTATGGTATTTACTCAACCAAGTTTTGTTTCTGTCCTTTTCATTTTTGCAGGAGATTACCTACCAATTTATCAAAGAGTTTCATCTTGAATCTTCGAAAGAAGAAGTAATCGCCATGTCTGTTGTCAAGTGCTAGGCCAGAATATTCTTCTTCAGCATCGAAACCAAACGAATGGAATTTCTTGTTCTGGTCAAAGAGTACACATGTGGGTGTCTTCAATGACATTAGATTCCCGGATACCCATGTGTTTGCTGTTACCTTAATGAAGAATACATATTTTTATATCAGTCTATAAATACATTGTGATGATATAAGAGCTAATGGTCAATCTGGCTTTTTTGGATAAATAAATAGAACTATATGTATTTTGAAATGAATAGTAAATACATCGTAGATATTTCCAATGACAGAAGTTTTCCGGCAGTCAATGTGCTGGACCATACCTAAATAAAGAACAACGTCAGATTTTGTCTTCACAATCTGTTAGCATTGTTTCCCTTTTTCGAAGATCTAATTTACAATTTCATCTAGTCTAAACACTATTTCTTGTACAATGTTTGCATAAATAACAGAGGTTACAGTTATCATGTGCGACATTTTAGAAAATGTATATAGAGAATTTATAGAATTTAGACGTCTGACACGTATAGGTGTTCAGATTTTATAATTATTCGAAAGTTGTCACGTTACAACTAATTTAACTATTTATTTATTTATGTTTATAATTATTACTTACCTACAAACTCGTCTGAGGTTCATATTCGGTTGTTACAAACATTAATTCTTTCATGCTAAATGTGTATAATGAATTAGTCAAGTTTGAATTTGGATGTTAGTAATTATTTTCAACATTGCTTCCTTTCAAATCATATCACTATATATCATGTATTATGAAAACCACCGAAATATCAATATAACAATCATATCAACTTTCATATTATGGTTGAAGCGTTAGTGTTGCAAAATGCTATTAATATAACACATCAAAATCAAAAATTTGTTAAAGTGCTAGAAACTCGGTGCTTTAAAGTTACAATTACCTTGAGCGGTTCCTTATTGTGATCGTGTCTTGTGGAAAAGGCCCAACCGGAATATGCCGTACCAAAATCTATAGCCGCAGAAACTAAGTAGTCCTGACTTTGAGAACTCGTCGGCCTTAAAGGCTAAATGATAATCAAATGCCTATAAACTTTAAACAATTGAAACACATCGAAAAAAAGAAAGAAAGAAATATTAAGAAAGAAAGAAAGAAAGAAAGAAAGAAAGAAAGAAAGAAAGAAAGAAAGAAAGATTAAGAAAGAAAGATAAAGAAAGAAAAAAAGAAAGAATAAGAAAGAAAGAAAAGAAAGAAAAAAAGAAAGAATAAGAAAGAAAGAAAGAAAGAAAGAAAGAATGAAAGAAAGAAAGAAATTAATAAATATGAATGAATGAATGAATGAATGAATGAATGAATGAATGAATGAATGAATGAATGAATGAATGAATGAATGAATGAATGAACAACGAACGAATGAAACAAATTTATTCAATAAATAAATAAATAAATTGATAGATTAAATGTTTTAGATAAAACGAAATATAAAAATATACCTCTTGCAGCAACGACATTGTCAGTGATTTTCAGTGAAGAATAATTACCTTCCGTATTTATTTCGATTCCAAGTATTCAGTCTATTTTGTCCAATTTGTAATACATGTGTATGTACAAACGGCTAACAACTTCCGCCTTAAATTCAACAAATTTGCTTCTCAAAAAAAGGAGCATGTGAGAGGTCTTTTGGCAGCTGCTGAATATTTGTTTATTTCAAAGATATTTGGAGATAGCCGCAGCAACTATGTAATCCTGATGTTATGCACTCGCCGGCCTTAAAGGCTAAATGATAATTTCATGCAACTGAAACGCATCGATGTGTGGGCATTGTTGTATCTAATCAAGTCTTATTACCTTTTAACTACCGCACTAACCTCAGCACTTAAAGTGTTAGAATAAATGATTATAAAAGACTTAAATGAATAAAATAACTAAATGAAGAAAGAAAGACAGAAATAAAGAAAGAAAGAAAGAAAGAAAGAAAGAAAGAAAGAAAGAAAGAAAAGAAAGAAAGAAAGAAAGAAAGAAAAAAAAAAGAAAAAAGAAAGAAGAAAGAAAGAAAGAAAGAAAGAAAGAAAGAAAGAAAGAAAGAAAGAAAGAGAAAGAAAAAAAGAAAGAGAAAGAAAAAAAAACATTAAATAAATATGAATGAATGAATGAATGAATGAATGAATGAATGAATGAATGAATGAATGAATGAATGAATGAATGAATGAATGAATGAATGAAACAAATTTATTCAAGAAATAAATAAATAAATAAATTGATAGATTAAATGTTTTAGAAAAAACGAAATATAAAAATATACCTCCTGCAGCAACAGACATTGTCAGTGATTTTCAGCGCGGATGAAGAATAATTACCTTCCGTATTTATTTCGATTCCAAGTATTCAGTCTATTTTGTCCAATTTGTTATAAATGTGTATGTACAAACGGCTAACAACTTCCGCCTTAAATTCAACAAGTTTGCTTCTCAAAAAAAGAAGCATGCGAGAGGTCTTTTGGCAGCTGTTGAATATTAGTTTATTTCAAAGATATTTGGATATAGCCGCAGCAACTATGTAATCCTGATTTTGAGCACTCGTCGGCCTAAAAGGCTGAACTTGTAAACTTTAGAACAGTTGAAACACATCGATGTGTGGGCATTGTTGTATCTAATCAAGTCTTATTAACTTTTAATTACCGCATTAACCTCAGCACTTAAAGTATTAGAATAAATGATCACAAAATACTTAAATGAATAAAATAACTAAAGGAAGAAAGAAAGAAAGAAAGAAAGAAAGAAAGAAAGAAAGAAAGAAAGAAAAAAGAAAGAAAGAAAGAAAAGAAAAGAAAAAAAAGAAAAAGAAAGAAAGACATTAAATAAATATGAATGAATGAATGAACGAACGAACGAACGAACGAACGAACGAACGAACGAACGAACGAATGAATGAAACAAATTTATTCAATAAATGAATAAATAAATAAATAAATAAATAAATAAATAAATGAATAAATAAATTGATAGATTAAATGTTTTAGATAAAACGACATATAAAAATATACCTCTTGCAGCAACGACATTGTCAGTGATTTTCAGTGAAGAATAATTACCTTCCGTATTTATTTCGATTCCAAGTATTCAGTCTATTTTGTCCAATTTGTTATACATGTGTATGTACAAACGGCTAACAACTTCCGCCTTAAATTCAACAAGTTTGCTTCTCAAAAAAAAAGAAGCATGCGAGAGGTCTTTTGGCAGCTGTTGAATATTTGTTTATTTCAAAGATATTTAGAGATATTTTTGCATAAAGAGATTTTCCAAAACGGGCATTAAGTATGTCAATCAAACAATTTTAAGTTCCTGATTTTAATTGAAAATGTAAATATCATTTGATTGGAATAAACAATATGTACAGCTGCATGCCTTCAACCACAATATTTCAAGAAAATTGTGTGTTATTTGCGCCATTTACGCAAAAAAAAATCTCTGTTCCGTAATTTAGCCATACCGGTTCAAAAGTCAAGGGAGCAGCAAATTTTCGTTACACTCGTTCATATAAAAAGTGCATGGTGATATTGTAGCAATAATTAATGTTCACGGTTACTATTTTTTTGAACATTAGATAGTAAAACGCTATTCAGAAAACAATAATCAATAAAAAGAACAAATGTTGCTGCATTGGGAAGCTCAGCGCAAAAATGCGCTCATTATAGATACCTTACCAAATCATCCTACGCACAGGTCATGTTCTATTCAGAATAAGTACTATTTTAGATTATTCTGGATGTTTTGTAAATCGTTTTTTGCATAATTATACTTATCGTATGCACTGTCCATGAGAGAGGAGCCAGATATCAAATTAAAAAAAAATGCTTTCACTAATCCCTAATTCCAATACAAACAAGGCTTACAAGACTTTGTAAATGTAAGGTGATATGACAGTAGTGCAACATTGTTCTATTTGTGTCACTACTGTTGACAGTAATATTATATGATTAAAATAGCAAAGCATGTACATTTTATTTTTCACCTATAATGCTACTCTTTTCTTACGAATAGCAACAACTAATCATGGTAAGAAATTTAACAATCCATATGTAAATAAGCCAAAAAAAAAACAACTTCCATTTACATTCAAAATGTCTTTAACATGTTTCGCGGCAAATGGTATATCATGATATAACAAGAAAAACATTGATGCAAAGCATCAAAGAGCGCCCAAGCAAGAAATGCGTCAAAAGACGATGAACAAGAAGACATCATTCTGATGACCAGTTATTCTTATAAGTTTGTCAATGGATTTAACCAGAATTGCATATTATAGATAAATGGGCGGACGAAAGACATTGTTCTACTGTGGTAGGCTTGCTAGAGATTATAATACTAAATGTATTTTCTTTGGAATATACAAAACAGTAGTCAAAATGAACAAAGTCAGTTTTTATTATTATAATTGTAACAAATATACAGACACTATATAAAATAGTAACAAAAGGGAATACTATAGTGATATTACATGCATTTTTTTCATGTCAAATTAAAAGAAAATGGTTTCTATTAATACCTGGAACTTAAGATACAGTAGTTATATTTCAAGTCCCAGATAAATACTGAAAGTAGAACACACACTGGAATGAATTTTTATATGAATTTCAAAAAGACCAAATTCAGGATTTTTTGTTATACAGGTTATATGGTGAAACATTATTTATCACTATTATGGAAGACTGTTACCTGAATTTAGACAGGTATGGGAAAATTCACTTGCATCATGTTCGTGGAATCAAAGATGTATATAAAAGCTACTTTAGATTGGTGATAAATAAAGGGCTATTGTTAACTGATTTATTTGGAGATCAATCTCCTTTTTTGTTGAATTGCTTCAAAATCCTCGTCTGACCCACCAGTGTGTTTACATTCCTATCAATAAACCCATAACACCTCATGTTAAAACTGCAGACGAAAGTTTCTGTTGTTTGAATATTATAAAAATTATAATATTTATAAATCTATAAAGGCTGCAATCTATTGTGAATATGTTTGCATCTTATTTCCTGCAAAATTCTCCAGTTCGTTATTTATTACCATAGCGAGACACGAATGACTGTGTCGTTCAGACTTAAACTACAACTTCTAATTCTATAGATTTCCGGACTTGCTATGTCATTTATTTATAGTTTTCGAATTCATGTACATACATAACCAACTGAATACTACAAAATATTAAGTAATTTCCTCTAGAAAATACAAAAGTAAGAAAAAAAAAACCGAATTTTAGATTATTTATTGTTTTGCCGCTAAACACCGTTCTCATTCATAAATATCACCGAAGGGGAAACCAATATATGCCTTTACATAATAGAAATCAGAAGGAATTCTTGAATCCGAATTTATTTTTTTATTTTTAGCTGTAAATCGAAGGGATTAATTGATAAAAATCGGGTCCATGGAAAAGTTAACACAAATAGCTCCGCGACTGTGGGCGCGGAGCAATTAATACAGTTTAAAGGATTAAAAACGGAATGAACCATATTGCTCGTAGTGTTAAGTAACGTAAATGATTTTTTTCGATTTTACTGCGATGCTTATTTTTCGATTAAGTCGTATTTTGAAGCAGAGCATGCGCATAACAATTTTTGTAGACTGATTCTTATGATTTAAAGCTTAATAAGCGATGCATTAGTTTCAATTATAAAACCGCGTGTTTAAGTTAACGTTCAAATATTCACACGTTTTCACTTTACGAAAAAAAGTATTTGTATACGTTCCTCACTAGAAAAAGCGGGCTCTACATTTCATCCAAAAAAAGTTATTTTCATAAGCTAAAATTACCGTATTACACTTACACTAAATGGTACATAAACAAAATTTAAATATTACAAGTTTGCAAATGAACAGCTTACAGTTGATAAGGTTACACGTAATAATTGCGAAGAAGAAGAAGAAGAGGAAGAAGGAGGAGCTTTATTCTTTCACAAATAGCACATTACATAATTTACAAAGTCATTATAGATTATAGTCATATTTTTGGTAAATAAACAAATATACTCGTACAGTATATGTATAGTAAACAAAGTGTAAAGCGTTCCAAAATGTAAAATAGTAAAATGCAAATATTGAATACATGCACACTTCTCTTGCAAGCTTTGAAAGCATTATACTTCCCTTGTATTTCAAAACTGATCGGAAAAAGATACCTAATACAAAGACATGTCTGCGACTAGAAAAACGAATAGCCATGTTAAATGCTTATCGCAAGAAGAACTTAGTGCTGAATGTGACAATATTTGTCATAAAAGAAGCGAAATGACTTCCCTACAAAATACTTAATCATTGTAACTGTACTATTTTTTTTCCAAGAGGCGAAATGTGTTTAAGATGGTATAGGTAATTGGCCAGTGAGTAACCTTTTTGTATTTCATAGGAGGACATAAAAAATAAAAGCGTTTTATAAATAGAAAAAAATGCATTTCTGGGGCATAATATGCCTTGAAGTGGACATTGATTTTGATATATTTACAACAAGTTTTTGAAAACGACAATAGGCTACAAACATCCATACAATACGTTTCATATTAATATAATAATATATAAACATTTTGCAAATTTAGGATTTAACATTTCACCAAAAACATTGGAAATTCCACTTTCACCGAAATTGTTATAATAGTGAGTATTATTATGTCACAGGGTGAGAAAAATGTGCATCCTGACCGGAACTCGAAGCCGGAACTTTCGGACTACCGTTCCGCGGCTCTTCCGACTGAGCTATCTGGCCGCGACTTACTCCCCTGCTATATTGAAATTCGTCCCCGAATTTTTAAGGGTTACAGAGCAATGCTAATTGAACTCTGAACTATATCCAGTCACGTTTCCTCATTGACAGGATGAGAAAAATGTGCAGCCTGACCGAGACTCGAACCCGGGACCCTCAGAATACCGTACCGCGGCTTTACCGACCGCTTACACATCTTCTCCCCGGCCTAAATAGTGAACAGTTCTGAACCGTGACAATACTTCAACCAATAAATTTATGAATATGGTGTTATAGCTAGTATTTAAATGTTTTAATGAAAGCTTATACTTCTGTTTCTGATTTTAGGCTGGGATGTACTAACCAGTTTTAGGGTACTTTTCTTTGTATTGTTGTTATTGTGATGTGTTGGAAAAAGTCCGAGTAGGTGCATTCTGAGAAAAACACGCGTCCCGTTTTCAGGCCTAAACCAGGAAATAAATCTATAAACTTTTTTACAATTATCTGAAGGACTATAGCCATTCTTTGGTGAGCTACATGAAACGAAAAACAGTGCTTGGGGCCTAAATAGGGCATTTGGGGGGGGGGACAAAAAGCCGTCAAAACACGTCTATATCAGGGAAAAGGTTAACACAATGTTAATACATTATCTGGAAACAATGATTCTTTATTTCATTAGCAATGCACTTATTTTAATCCAAACATTTCAATGTTCATTCAAATGTAAGATAACTGGAAGAAACGACTCCGTACTTGTCGGGAATATTTCTACATTTTTCTCATAATTTGTTCAATTATTTTACATTTATTGTACTATACAAAGCATAATACTATTAGAAATTTTATTACTTTAAAATAAAACCAAAAAAGTATGAACTGTGAACTTTAAACATCTAGTGTAACATCCGTCCCCTCAAAAATGTATACCCGTCCCCCTAATACAATGCATTTCTGGATTATCTGACAAGAAATATACGTAAAAAAGTCCTATAATTTTTACTGTTTTATAAGAAATGTGTTTGCAAATTTGATTTAAGTATGATTTGGTGTACCTATCCTTGTTTTTTTTAACTTGGTTTCTATAACATTTAATTTTGCGGGGAAAATACTGACAATTTGAAAGCAAATATTTTTATATCTTAGATGAATTTTCTGAAAAGTTTTGTGACACTTAGCAGAATACATAATATATTAATGAAATAAAGAGAAATAATACAATTTTTATTATAAATTTTAAGATATTCAGACTTTAGTATATCTTTGTAATATCCGTCCCCTACCCACACAGTCCACATAAGATGTAATATTTTGATAAAAGAAAAACTTATCCTTTCTTTCTAAAAATATTGTTACAGACATCCTAAGGTTCTTAAAAAAGCAAATATCCCCTTGTATGTTTAACTTTATTTTGTGACTTAGATGCTAACACAATTGGACCATTTACTGTGCAGCAGGCAAGATACGTTTCTAATCGATAGCTATCGATGATTTTCCCGATAGCATTTATTGTCACACCCGTTAAAATAACAATAGGGCCACTTAGGATCGATGGATTATCTAACCAGGGGGATGTGATAAAATCTTATGTCATGTTTATCGGCTTCACATCTGACATCCGCAACAATTACCGTGGCCAGTGATGCTTCCATTCAATTAACCGGATGAAGGCCTTAACACTTGTACTGTTGGTATAAACTTTATTGGGACAGAGACAATGAACAGATTGGACCTTTAAAGAACTTTACTTGATAATATATATATGTGACAAAATGGATAATAAAATAACAATATCTTTTAGATTCCTGCGGATAAAATGTGTAAGATTTTGAATTAACGATTTCAATACAAGTTTGGATGTTGTATATTTTGGTGTGTATAACTACTTTATTTTGCAAATAGGCCTGCCCTATCTGTGACTTTTGTAACTAATATAATATGAAATTTTAAAATGTATTTTGAAAATTAACAAGTTTTCATTTATAAAACATGAATTCTGTTCAAAGGCGATTATTTCAAATATCGAGTAGATTTCTTTTTGTATTATTTTTTTTATCTAATATAGATTTACTTTGTGGTATGCGCCAGCCTTAAAAGAACTCTTATACGCAGTTAGCTCCCTTGATCCGCCATTGTTGCGGAAGATGAAGATGCTAACAACAATAAATTGATTATAGATTTTATTTGTCAAGCATACGATGGTAAAAAAAAACGTTATTTTTTTATTACGGTGAAAAATCAGTTTTCTTTGTAGTATTATTTAACTCGATAATGTGATAATATGAGTCACAACACATCCATTTTGATGATTCACGTGAGTACTGTCACTGTCACAGTGGAGAAGTTGAACTTCCCGTAAAATATGGGCGGGGTTAGGCCTAATATCGGATTTGATTAAAGTCTTGGAAGTGAATTTTGTTATTATACCTTTTAAGAAACGATTTCAAAAGGATAATAGGGAAAATACATACACAATATACGTTTGATGTTTTGGTAACTACATTGTTTGAAAGTAACCTTTTTATAGATTTCGGACGTACAAAATTTCGGATATTTCACGAATAACGGGGAAATTAGACACAGTGTCAATACCAGGAATATATCAAATATGATAATTATGTATTTCTAGTATATTTCTGTATAAAAATTAGACATTTGAATCTGGACTGTACATATCGGTATTGTTCACCCATTAACATTATAATGTAGTGGTACTAAAAACTTTCTTTCAGATGACAGTAATCCATATTTTTATTGTATATCCCAGTTGGGTTACTGGTATTATCAGGACATGTTTAAATCGGATGAAATTGGAATTTCGGAATCTGAAAATGTGTTACAAACCTAACTATGCTAACTTAAATATTTTCTGATAAGAATTCTATTAGAAAATTTCATTTTAAAATATAGATAAATGGACTTCATCATCATCTTCATGTTGTAGTAGTATTTTGTTTAGCATACAAGTTCAGATTTATGCCAGGAGAATGAATGTAAAATAAAATATTCATATATACAAAATAATACATGTACTTGTTTAACAGACTTTTTATAGCACCAATTGAAATGTTTACTTTTCAATGTTTTCATCTTTCTATGTGTAATAGATTTTTATCCTACTACTGTCTATATCATCAGCTGGATAATGCCTTGCCGGATAAACTGATCTATCTCTAGTCATTACGTCACATGATGACGTCACATGTTTAGCAGCAAAACAAAACTGCATATAGATGCTATTTTATAGGGGAAATGAAGAATGAAACTATTTAATTGTTCTAAAAACATGATAAAAAGCAGGATAAATCAAATACATGGTTGATGTCGGGATGTAGAAAGTTTATTCGGTTCACTGTGAAAGTGAATCCTGGCTCGCTAAAGCTCGCCAAAGTACTTTCTGGCTCACCATATAAACCTTCTCCATCCTGACATCATCAACCATGTATTTTCTATAACTAGGATATATATAGCTTATACATATATATCTATTCTATTTCAGATGTACAATCAGTGAGACGGCATAAATTAAAACTGAAGATTTCAAATAAAAATTGTGAAACCAGAAGAGATTAGAAGAGAAAACAGTTAAATATGGAATCATTTCCACATGTGCTCCATATCTTGACCATTGCATTGTTACTTATCATTATACTTATCTTTGTTGTTCTGGCTGGTGGTGTTGGACCTGATCGTTTGGCAGGCTTTGATCCATTCCTAGAATATGGAACAGCTGTAACTGTTATACTGTACACTTTACGATTCCTGACTTTCATTCCCATACCACAAGCAATATTCAACTTCCTTGGACTATTTTGTTATAATACTCACCCGCCAAAACCGAAGTTGAAGACGTCAACACTGTTTGGACCATTTATTTGCTTCAGGGTGGTAACTAGAGGTACATTCCCTGACCTTGTGAAAAAAAATGTCCAGAGAAATGTTGAAATTTGTTCAAGAATTGGTTTAGATAATTATATTATAGAGGTAGTGACAGATAATGCAGTCAACTTACCAAAATCGCCTCGTTTGAGAGAGATCATTGTTCCAAACCAGTATGTCACAACAAATCAAACACGATACAAGGCAAGAGCATTAAACTACTGTCTAGAAGCGGGAGTAAATATGCTCACTGACAATGATTGGATTGTACATTTAGACGAGGAAACTTTGCTCACTGAATCATCTGTTATAGGTATTGTCAACTTTATCAATGAGGGAAAGTATAATCTTGGACAAGGTGTCATTACTTATGCAAACGAAGACATTGTCAGTTGGCTGACAACTATTGCAGATTTAGTGCGTGTAGGAATGGACTTTGGAATGATTAGATTTTGTCTGAAATATCTACACAAACCTGTGTTTAGCTGGAAAGGAAGTTTTATAGTGGCTAATGCTGGTATTGAAAGGCAGATCACCTATGATTTTGGTATTGAAGGCAGTATAGCTGAAGATTGCTTCTTTGCTTTGACAGCCTGGAAGGAAGGACATCAGTTTGGTTTTGTTGAAGGAGACATGTGGGAAAAGAGTACATTTTCTGCGTTAGATTATATATACCAGCGGAAAAGATGGGTTCAAGGTATATATAATGTGTTTTTTAGCTCACAAATTCCATTCAAGTACAAGTATGGTATATCTTTAATGTTACTAGCCTGGTTTTTTATGCCGTTGACAGTTACAAACATTGTACTGGTACCTTTATTTCCTTTACCAATGTGGCGCAGTGTAAACATCCTGTGTGGATTTATGGGTGCTGTGATGTTGTTCCTTTATATATTTGGGGCTATAATGTCATTCTCTCCTAGGAGAACAGGATGGGCAAAATATATTTTCCTGTGCTTTATACCTATTGCTGTATTACCAATTGCCATGTGTATGGAAACAATAGGTGTGATGTGGGCTCTAAAAACAAGGAAACTGAACTCTTTCCATATTGTGAACAAGCAGACGACAGTGTCTCCACAGACAACCGTACCTAGTGAAAAATCAACAGCCAACACTGTACAACATGTGTAATAGTAATACAGTATCCATTATCATCCATCATGTGTGATCAATATTGAATCTCAAAATAACTTGCCAGGCCTAGAGAGATAAATTTTAAATCAGACCCAGGAAAGTAATATTATTATTTTAATTGTCATAAAATTTAGAATGTTCATCAATTCAAAGCATCTGTTTCCATAGATTTACACTATATTATTAAAGCAACTGAAAAAAAAAAACATTACATACCGGGTACTATGTTTCTTGCCCTTTTTTAGGCACATAATGAAAGTACACACCTATGGTCAGCAGGTGTACATCTGAATGATTTGAAAGAAAAAAATATAGATATATTGGGTGTTATCTTACCTGCCAATGATTTTTATAGTGTAAATGTATGGAATCAATATGGTTGTTGTAAACACAAGTTTTTAATACCCCTAACCCCACTTATTGTTTTGTACCAATAGTAAAAGTATTTTTCTTGTCATGTTGATTGTTGTGAAAGAATAAATATTTGTTAGTTATGTTAAAGAATACTCTACCTGTAAAAATCATTGAATGTGAAGTATAAGCTAGATATTTTATGGGTTTTTTTTTTGTTAAGCCACACTGCATTCAGTATTACTTGTGTAATTTGCATAATTGTTTAGAATCTCAGTATTTTATAATATAAAAATCTGTAATTCCTTGAGTGTTCATAGGAAATTTTGTTTATTGTTGAATTTTTAAAACTTAATAAAACCTAGATATTAATATTGCTAATATTTCATTTTATTTTGGCTTTGTGTATGATAGAATTTTTTTTTAAAGATATTTGCTTGATCTATATGGTGCTGTTTTAACATTTCTTTAGTTTTATGCTATTTTTTATTCTGCTGTTTTTAATTGATATTGTGTCATTTTTGTTTGAAAAACTTTTTAGTGCTTTTGTTTTTAACAGTGATTCTGCTGGATTCTTTTTTTAAATCATTTTATTAGTTACAAAATAATGATAATTTCCATGAATTTCGATGAAATTGAGAAGGTTTTTAATATTTTCATCAGCTGATTTACGTGAACTGTCTTGTTACAAAGTTTTCTATCACAAGTATGTTGTCACACAGGAGAAAATTGTCCATTTAAATAATAAATCTATAACTTTGCAAAGCTATACGTTGGATGATACATGTATCATAAAGTAATAGTAAAATATTCAATTTGTGTGTTTTCAAAGCATGTAGAAATATTGTTTTAAAAAGTTTATATTTTATTGATAGAAAGTTTGTAGAGGATTGTAGATTCATTGTTGCCATTTGCTTAATTGTAATAGTAAATTTTAGCCATATTGATAGTGTTCAGAATGTGTTATGTATGTTGTTGTTAGTTTGAATGTTTTAATCATGCATTACATGTCTGAATTTTAGGCCTCATAGCCAAATGTTGTCTCTTTTTATATACTGATTGTTAAGACTTAGTGACGGCATAACTGAGTGGTTAACATGTTGGACGAGTAATTTATTGATCCCTTAGTCGCATGGGTTCAAACTCTTGTCATTGTTTCCTCGAGCAAAAAACTTTACAGTCATTGCACAGTACTGGTTGACACTAGGAAGGATAAGCTTATAGCTTTGTACAAAATCAAATTAAAATAATTCTGTGTAAAACACTATTGATCAATGCAGATGTTTTATGTTAACATATTTACTGTATCAATATCTAAGCTGCTGCACAAAGCCTATCTTTCATTGATTTAATACTCAGGAATTGCAAGGAAAAGTGTGTATGATAAATAGATACATTATTATATTATTTAATTTTACCCTATTGGCAGCGACATATTCTACATATGCCACAGGTGCAGAACAAGATCAGATCATGGTCTGTAATGCTTGCTATTCAGTCAGTACATATTTTGAAATTTTCTCTAAAAATTATGAATGGGCATGTCCAGATTGAAAGATGGACAAGTCCAATTTAGGTATGTGGCACGGAAAGGTACACAATTATCAGAGATATTGATCCAATATTTTTGTAGAATGTTGTTAATGATATTAATTTGTTGTATTGAAACATTTAACAATCCAGCTAGCTGGTTCTACTCAGGGGCCTATTCCTGCCTGAAATAATGCACAGAAGGACACCAGAGGTCTTCCTGATCAGTAAAGCTGGAACATAGCTATATGATGATTCCTCTGAAAGACAAGTATTTAATGCATTAAGCTAATGACTAATGCTTTGTCAAATCAAGACAAAATTAATACTCATTTTAGTGCTTGTCAAGGATATTTTATGTAAGAATCAAATTTGAAGCAGTTACTCAAAAGGAGAGCTATATTTACATGTTGATATATAAAAAAAAATCATTTATGCAATTCCTTTAGTCTACAGATTGCTGTACTGAAGGACCTTTTTGTATTTTTTTTTAACATGAATTTAGTGAGATTTATGATTAAAATAGAAGAGATTTATAAGAGATTATTGAAATGTTTAATATAGAGATACAGTGTACATTAAATTAGTTTAGAATTTCTGCTTGTATTTGTACTTAATAGCCAAACTTTAAAGTCTGTGTCAATCACATTTAGGTGAACTTATCGTCTTGGACAAACAAGGAAGAATGTGATTTTTATTTGGAAGCATAGTTGCAACCTCAATAAGTATATATAACGGCATTTTCCCTTTTGTTGTGAGAAAGGACTATGATACCACTTGGCAGCCTCTCCCCATTTATTCAAGAGATTAATAATATGAGCCGCTTCACGACAAAACCAACGTAATGTGTTTGCCACCAGCATGGATCCAGACCAGCCTGCGCATACGCGCAGTCTGATCAGGATCCATGCTGTTCGCTTACAAACCCTTTTACAAGTAGAGAAACTGATAGCAAACAGTATGGATCCTGATCAGACTGTGCGGATGTGCAGGCTGGTCTGGATCCATGCTGGTTGCAAACGCAGTACATTGGTTTTGTCGTGACGCGGCTCATATATCTGTAAAACTGTGGGCCATGTTGATGTATACGATATTATGGCCTATCCCAGTTTATAAAACAGTTCAAACTCATCATTTTTATGTTGTGCTTTGTTTATGAATTCTCAGAGTTTCAAGTTCCTAATTTAAATTCATTTAGTCAGAATCTCAAGATTATTTTTATGTTGTTTTTTTTCCTGTACTTGTTTTGTTTGTGTTCAAGTGTTGGTTGCAATGTAATCTGTAAAAAATTGAGATTTTAAGAATTTTATGGAAATAATTATGTATGCAAAATAAGGTTAAAGTTGTTACCGTATTCTTAAGCTAAAATATGTATGTGACTATTATTTAAAAGTAAAGAATGTTTTTATTTCTTAATGTTGTGTCATGTAAACAATTATATTTAATATATTTTTAGGTTAATTTAAACATTCATTTTTGATATGAGCTGTTTCTTTTCAGTTTTAAAGTTTTTCAGCTTTTATTTTCTGTTGGGAAAAACAAATATGTATTATTTCAAACAAGTGTTCAAGTAATTTCATCTTTGAAAAGGGCATCATGCCCCTGTTAAGACATCCTCAAAACTGCATCCCAAGGGCTATTAAAAATGCGTCACTGACGTTTGTTTCTAAAAATAGAAGGTTAGGCAACAAATTGTATGCTTTACTAATTTAAATATAGAGAGTAGACCTGTAGATTAGAGGTAATGAGGTGTTCCATTTTTATGTATTTTATTGTTGGCAAATTTCATTTTCCACCTTAATTCTTTTGGTTTGAAATTTATCTAAAAATAACCTTTAGAAAAGGCGAAGGCTGCTTTAATACTTGAAGTAAGATTTATTAAATTTTTGCTTTATTGCAAGAAATTATAACTTAAAGTACAACATGCAGTATATATATGCATATGTTCCAATATGATAACTTTATGAATTTTAAATGAATATTTGAAATTTAGTTTGCATTTGTAAGAATCTGTAGTCAAACCTGTACCTGACAACCATACTAACAAAGCAAGGTTGTTCTTGATAAATTAGAATTCATAAATTAAAATATTGTTTTTATGAATATGTTGCCAATAACCAGAGGTTGCAAAATGTTGTTATTAATGGTGAATCAAAATTCATTTGGAAAAGTACTTTAGTAACTTATTTTATTTAAAATCTGCAGGTTATTTAGGAAATGTTTTTTAGGATAGATGATTTAAGTCCAGGGATGACATCGATCACTAACCTTTACATTGTTGGATCAACTTTTAAAAACCACTTTAAAAACAACAGCAAAAATTTAAATCAAAAATAAAAGCAAGCTCTTGTCTGAATATTTTTAGAAGCTAACTCAATGATATGCATATACATGTGCATGTATAATGCATACATTTTAAGAGAGTCACCTGTATTTATTGTAGCATTTTGATGATGTTTTGTGTACTTGATATGTATTAAAAAGTAAGAAATGTAATGACTCCTTATTTCTTTGTACTTCTGTCAGTTCTCTTTCATATTTGAATTATTTTCCACTAGAGTAAGACTTATGTCTGTGTGTTTTTGTTTGTTTAATGGATTACTAGTAGGGTGAGCACATAGTCGCCACTTTGTCTGTCCGTCTGTCGGTCAGCTTTTCTTGTCCGGTACATAACTTTGAAACAACAAGAGGTATCAACATGAAACTTTGTAGGTTTGGGTAGATGTGCAGAAAACAAGGGCCCAAAACTCTCCCTGTTATTTTGGATTATTCCCCTTTCTTTTTTCGCTTTGAATTTGCCCGGGGACATATTCTAAATCTATAAGAATTTCAACAAAAAACTTTTGGTGGAGATGTGCAGTGCACAAGAACCATAACTCTGCCTCTTCTTATTTTGGAGTTATTTCCCTTTGTTCATATTAACACTTTGAACTTACGCTGGGACATAACTCTGAAACTATAAGAGTTATCAACATGAAACTTTGTAGGTAGATAGATCTCATTGGGTAAAAGTGCATTGCAAAAGAACCATAACTGCCTTGCCTTATTTTGGAGTAATTGCCCTTTGTTCATTTTTACACTTTGAACTTTGTTCAGGATATAACTCTGAAACTATAAAAGATATCAACATGAAACTTTGTAGGTAGATAGATCTCTTTTGGTAGAAAAGCAGTGCAAAGAACTTTAACTCTGCCTTGTCTAATTTTGGAATTATTGAACTTTGTCCAGGACATAACAACTACAAGAGGTTTACTTTTCTGTGTCCAAAACCTATTCAGGGAGCATCACCCAGTACAACCAGCTCTTGTTTTATGGATTTTATAGTACTGTTTGTTTTATGGATTATGTAGTAAAGTTCAAAAATCTTCTCAAACACTGCAAGTCTGATTTCAATCTAACTTAGCAGTCTTGTTAAAAAGACTTCAAAAAGTTTTCAAAAAATTTAATTCTGTACAGAAATCTTGTTTCCATAAAACAAAACTAAAATAAGGCCTAGAGTAGCGGGTTTTATCTTGTTGACCTCTACCAAAACTGTCACATTCTAGTCCTTACACTGTGTTCACTAAGATCAAAAGATCTGGAACAAGATCAGGATCAAAATTCAAAACTCTCCATTGATTTTACCTCCACTTTTTTTAAGGAAAAAAAAACAGGTATTGTTACACTCGTGGCGACATTCCCACTGCTGTCTGTAACCTTTAACCTTGATCACAACTTTTTAAATTCTTGGTGTATATCTTCATACTTTGCCAACAGCAACCCTTGGAACAAGACCTTCAAGTAGACAAGACTAAACTTGACTTTCATTCATAAATGACCTTGGCCTTCAAGTTTTGCTTGATTTTTATGCTCCCCAAAGGATGAGCATATAGTTGCTGCTTTGTTTGTCCGTCTGTCCATCCACATAATTCTTCTCTGGGACATAACTTTGAAACAACAAGAGGTATCAATGTGAAACTTTGTAGGTAGATAGATCTCATCGAGTAGATGTGCAGTGCACAAGAACAGTGACTCTGCCTTGCCTTATTTTGGAATTATTGCCCTTTGTTTATTGTTTCACTTTGACTGGGACATAACTCTAAAACTATAAGACAAATCAACATGAAACTTTGTACGTAGATAGATCTCATTGTGTAGAAGTGCAGTGCTAAAGAGCCATAACTCTGTCTTGCCTAATTTTGGAGTTATTGCCCTTTGTTCATTTTTACACTGCACTTCCGGGACATAACTCTAAAACTATGAGAGATATCAACATGAAACTTTGTAGGTAGATTGGTCTCATTGGGTAGAAGTGTAGTGCAAAAGAATCATAACTAACTCTGTCTTGTCTATTTTTGGAGTTATTGCCATTTGTTTATTTTTACACTTTGAACTTTGTCCGGGACATAACTCTAAAATTTTAACACATATCAACATGAAACTTTGCAGGTAGATACTTTGTCAGGGACATATAACTCTGACACTTCAAGAGGTATACTTTTCTGTGTCCAAAACCTACTTGGAGAGCATCACCTGGTTCAACCGGCTCTTGTTGATACTAGTGTCTATAACTTTGTTATTTTTGAAGGGAATGTCTTCAGACTTGAAAATAACAGTGATTTTAGGAAAGATCTCCAAGTTATCCAGACAGACCTTCACTCATTGACTTTGATGGTCAAATAATTGAAATTTTCATTTTTTTCTTAACTGGCTATAACTTTGTTATTTAAATGGATTGACTTCATATTAAGACATAACATTCTTTAGAATAAGACCTCATGTATATTGAACTAAAATTGCCTTTGCTCATTTATCACATTGACCTTGAAGGTTAAATTGTTGAATTTTCACTGATTTTTGCTATAATTGAATATAACTTGGTAGGAAATCAATGGATTATCTTCATATTTGGACAAAACAACCTTTTGGACTTTGGACAAGACCTTGTAAAAGTTTGAACTGACCTTGACATTGAGCTTCAATGACCTTGACCATGAAAGTCAAATTATTGAGTTTTGTTTAATTGTCATACCTTCGTTATTTATTTACTTATTTGATTTATTCTTGAACAAAACAAGACATGTGGCCAAACAAACATATTGAATAATAAAGATGTGACCTTGACCTTAAATTAATGAAATTCTCTTATTTTTTCCTATAGCATTGACATTTTGAACATGTACAAAGTTTAAGATGTAAAATTGAACTTTGATATCAGCTGACCTTGATATTGACGAATTTACCAACTTTTGAACTTTGATATCAGCTGACCTAGATATTTTAACAAATTGACCTACTTTATTGTCCTTCAATGTACAGCTATGAAATTTGGACCATATGCACAGTTTTAGGTGATATAAGCTGACCTAGATATTTTGATTAAGTGGCCTACTTTCTTGTCCTTTGATGTACAGCTATGAAACTTGTACCATGTGTGCGGTTTAAAACAGATGATAAACAACTTTCTTATAATCTACTTTTAGGGCACATTTGCAGTCTTGTTACTTGCTGAAAAGAAAACATATTATTTTATAAAATAAAAATGAAGAAGTTATTGTTGTATAAACTTCCAGTCTGACACGATTTCATTTGCACAAAAAAAAAATGAAACTTATATGTAATTGGAGTTACAGATTCGTTTACAATGAATGAGAATGAGTGTTGGTGCAGACAGCCTATCAACCCAGGAATTGTGAATTGGAGCTCTCCTGGGTCTAGTCCAACCACATGTTATATTCACAGTACTTGGCGTTGAAAAATTGGCAATTATCTCCCTTCTATATATAAAGTGAGATTCTAGGACTCAGAAAAAAGCTATCTCAGAATCTAGCTTTGGCAAAATATATTACGACTATACTGCCTCATGATTATTTCCCCCCTCATAATATTTGTAATGGTTAGTTACATTTTTCCAATAAGTTGGTATTTAATATACATGCGCATGTACTATTAGTACATATATAAATGCAAAAAAATACCAACCTTGAAATTGCCTTAAGTTTGGGACATTTATTTATTTTTATGTCCCAGCTATAATTCAAGTTTTTTAATGTACCTTGAAATTTCAGAGACTTTTTTTATAGACTTATATATTTTTGGTGATTCACTATTATCGTATGTCCCAGCTATTATTCAAATCAAGACTCACTTTGTCTCACATACCCAAGACAGTTGATTGCTTTAGATATACACTGTACTGTATATTTTTTAGGCATAAGCTAGGTAGATACATTGTTTTCGAGTACTGCCAGTACTTTTTATTTGAAAGACCCTGACCCTTATAGAAGAACGGGCTTTTATCTCTTTTCGCATATAAAATTTCTTTTGCTTGATTTGTGTTCAGTTGACTACTCTTCACAGCTGTTTAATTCTTGAGACGTGTCGCAGATTGCAATGCAGCAATATTTTACAAGTATATTGCAACAATATGAGAAGTTTAGAGGTAGGCTTTCAAAGATGCCGATTCATATGAAAAAGTCCTGAAACATGCATAAAAAACTATAGCTTTAGCCAAAGTTTATATGTTGAAGATATGACTATTCGCCCATATAACGATTCATCCCAAAAACGATTCGTACCACTTAAAATAATCAGAAGAACCACCTGTCTTGTCAGACTGTCAGTGTCATTATCTGATTATTTAATTTAAAATTTCTTATTATTCTTTATAGAACATTGTTCACACAAGTTAAAGTAGAATTTGTTCGATATAGTGGAGTTGATAGAGAAAATTGTTCAGTTCTCTTATGTGAAGTGAGGCTAGATCTGTATATTGTTTTGCAGAATCCGGGTCAGCTCGGCCCTAAAACGTACTCGGCCCCCGAGTCAGCTCGGCCCTATTCCAACTCGGCACGGGTCAACTCGGCCCACTTTTTAATTATTAATATTAAGGTTTGTGTTATCACTATTTATTGTTATTATGAAATTATTTATAAAACACGGATTGACAGTTTCAGAGGCTTTTCTTATCAGTAGAATTGCGAGGAAAGATTACCGATTGCGTATCTGACTCGTGATAGGTGGTAGGTTTAACCGTAAATTTAAATACATTCAGTGTCAATGTGTTGAAATATATACTGAGAGAAAGCTAAGATCACCAGCTTTTAATTGGTGTAACAAATTTTAAAATCGGATATTTAATCGCCCTAAACTAGCAATTTAAACACGGCTAAATTTGCATTCTTTTGCGAGCGAAAGGAAACTAATGATAACAACTTTTGCTTTTTCACTCCATACTGATATACCTCAGTTATTTACGTAGGTCAACAGAGAGAGTTTATAAATATAAGACAAATAAATAACAATTTTTTTTCTAAATATACTTTATTTCGGCAGAAGTACAATGTATAATTATATAATAATAAGATATTTCTTATTAGTCATTTACCGTAACAACATGCAAAGCAAAGTTAATACGTTATATATATTTTGTAAAGGGGGCCGAGTTGACCCGTGCCGAGTTGACCCGTGCCGAGTTGGTATAGGGCCGAGTTGACTCTTTTCCGTTTTGCACATGTTGATCCCTAGACGAAACCATTTTCAGTCAATATCTTAATAATGTTGATACTTAGGAACTGGTAATAAGACTTGTCATGACAAGTAAATTGACTCTATTGTGTTTGCAGTCAAAGGCCATAATCACAATGATCTATTAAAACAGTTTCCGACCAGTAACTTGACAACCAATGTACCCTTCCACCTTAAACTCCAAAAGTGAATTAGTCTTGGCAAGTAGATGACCTGAACTGATTTTGTTTAAATGGGTCTAGGTCACATTGATTTTGTATGTCGTAGTAGATATGTCCTAAAAACACTTTGTGCCATATATGTGTTGTAGAGCGGTTTCCTGCCACTAACTCCACAACCCATTGGCCCTTCGTCCTTTACCTTAACAGCTGCATTGGTCTTGGCCAGTAGATGCCCGATATTAATTTTAGGGGTCAAGGTATTATTGATCTTACATATTACGCTAATAACTTATTATTAAGGTTTCAGACCAATAACTCAACAACCAATGGGCCCTTGACTTTAAAACTTCACAGGTGCATTGTTCTTTGCTAGTAGATGACCCCTATTGATTTTGGGATCAAGGGGTCAAAAGTCAAGGTCACATTGACCTTGTATGTCTAAATTGTTTCCAACAGTGCAACTGATAAATCAACAACCCATAAGCCGTCAACACACAGGTGCATTAGTCTTTGCCAGCAGATGACCCTTATTGAATTTTACGTCGATCAAAGGTCAAGATCTCATTGTCCTTGAATGTCAAAATGGTTTCTAACTTATAACTTAACAACCAGTGACATGCAACTTCAGTATTTAAAACTACTTGTTCAGAAGGTGTTCACTTGAAATGTAATACATAACCAGATGAGAAGTCACTATTAAAGACCCATAATTCGGACATGGATTTTGACCCTGAACTTTGAAAATTCTGAGTTTAAATAAAGGGTTGTATTCAACATCAGTCTTTAAAACTACTAAAGTCTTTAAAGCTACTAAAGGTTTTCACTTAAAACTTAATACATGTTTGAAGGATCATAATTTAAGGTCACTATCCCAGGTCTGTAACTCTATCATAGATTTTGACTGAAATTTGGCCCTTAAGGCTTTATGAATCTAGAAATTTTTAGTTGCAACATAAATCTTTCATAAAACTTTGATTGTATTCACTTGAAACTTGATTAAGCTTTTTGAATTGCAATTCATGGTCACTTTCCAAGACCAGTAACTCTGGCATGGATATTGAATGAAATAATGCCTTTTGTGAACTTAAAATACTTTGGTCAGTTTCAAAGATTCATATTAAATTATATCATGTACATTATACGTAATTCTATGAATGAAATCTTCCTCTTTGTTAATCCTTACATTATTCAGACTCTTATTTTAAGTTCACCTGTCACAAAGTGACATGGTGAGCTTTTGTAATCGCTTTTCGTCCGGCGTCCATCCGTAAACTTTTACTTTAAACGACATCTCCTCATAAACCGCAAAGCCTATTTCATCCAAACTTCACAGGAATGTTGCTTTGGTAGCCAACTTTAAAAATTGTTCAAAGAATTCAATTCCATGGAGTACTCTGGTTGCCATGGCAACCAAAAGAAAAAAAAACTAAAAAATTTCCTTTTAAAAAACCGAAAGAGTTAGAGCTAAAATATTTGGCATGAAACATCATCTAGTCAGTGTCTACCAAGTTTGTTCAAATAAAAGCCCTGGGGTCAAAATTGGCCCCTCCCCCGGGGATCATTAATTATCCTTATTTGACTAAAAACAGAAAAAAATCTTCTTTTAAAAAACCCAAATAGCTAGAGCTTAGATATTAAGCATGAAAATCTTCTAGTGGGTGTCCACCAAGTTGCTCAAATAAAAGCCCTGGGGTCAAAATTGGCTTCGCCCCTGGGGGTCATTGTTTTTCCTAATATGTATAGTAAAAACTTAAAAAACCTTCTTTTAAATAACCGTAAGAGCTAGAGATAAAATATGTAGCATGAAACATCTTCTAATGGGTGTCTACCAAGTTTGTTCAAATAAGGGCCCTGGGGTTAAAATTGGCCTGCCCCGGGGTCATTGATTTTCCTTGTATGTGTATAGTAAAAACTGAAAAAACGTTCTTTTAAAAAACCCAAAGAGCTAGATTTTAGATACTAAGCATGAAATATCTTCTAGTGAGTGTCTACCAAGTTTGTTCAAATAAAAGCCCCTGGGTTAAAATTGGCCCCGCTGCGGGGGCCTGTATACAGGTGAGGGAATTTATGGCCATCGTGGCCCTCTTGTTTCTTTTCTATCAAGCACTGAGAATAGTCGAGCATGCTGTTCTATCTATTGTTCTTCTTCAGTTCCTTAAAGTGCCAAATATGGGGCTCATACATATACCTTAAGTGTTTAAAGATATCAAATATTCTATGTTCAGTTTATTTCAATATGTTTCTAGGACAAACCATTGATAAGGAGCTGGACTCAACTTTTTGGGATGTGGTTGTTCTCACTGCAGCAGACGAGGCCCAGAAGAATGTGTATGAAAAACAGCTGAAATACAAGTATGAAAGACAAGAATTGCCTGTAAATGTAGAAATTATTGTGGTTGCAGATCCTCCAGGTCCAAAAATTGGTAATTCGATTTTCTGTAGCATTAGCAAAAGTTATAGTAGTACCAGCGTTTTTTTTCTCTACTTTGGGAATGGTGCCGGCACCAGACTGATTGGGAAAAAATGCGTTTGGGAATATTTTTTAATGCATTTTTTCAGCTACAAATAAGATTAATCATCATGAATAAAGATAGCTAACAGCTTCCACTGTCAAGGTAGAACAGTTACTATGAGGTGGTGATTTATATGAATTATGTTGGATTTAAATTATTTCAGAGAAATTTCTTGGCCTTGTGGGAATTTTGAACAGCCATTTTGGGAATTTAAACGTTGGAAATTGGGAATTTTAATGTCTATTTTCTATTGGGAACAGTACCGTTTTAGGGTAGTAGTTATATAAAGAAAAAAAACACTGACTACTGTAGTACTTACTACTAGTAAAAAATCAGTTTCAATGTTGTGATTACTTTGGGGTTTTTTTCTGTATTTTGTATTACTGCTCTTGTCTCTTAGCAAACTGTATAAATCTAATTCATGTATTCATGACATTAAGTTTTAGTTATCTTTTAATGAAAGGATTATTTATTGTGGATCCAAATATGCAAACAATAAAGTTGAGAAAAATAAAACATATTAACATTACAAGATTTTTCTAAAACATGTACTTATTCTACTTATTCAGTTGTTGAATTCTATAATTTTATTTCAATTGTGTTTACTTTTGATTTTGGTGGAGAGGATGGGGTCTCCAAGACCTTTATTGATTTTCATGTAATTAACTACCTGTATTTTGATTGGAAATTGATTTGTATGTATTTCTTTCACCACAAAGCAATTGTACATTCTTTTGAAGTGTTGTGTATGGTTTGGTTTGTCTTGAAATAATTAAACAGTGCAGGCAGTTGGTCTTACTTGATTCAGTGATAATACTGGATTGTTAATCTTCAAGTATCTGATATATTATCAGTACAACATTAGGTTCAGAATTAAGATAAAATACATTTAATATTTTAAAACCAGATAAGTATAATGATAATAACAATGTATAGTGATGTTGAGTTAATTCGTCTTTCAATTACAGGAAATGGTGGCTCAACAATTGTGGCACTTGAGGTTCTCCATGAAAAGTTTGGTAAGAAACTTTATGACTATCGGGTATTAATAATCCATGCCGGAGGCCAGAGTCAGAGAATGCCAAGTGCAAGTGTTCTTGGGAAAATATTTTCTCCTATTCCTCGAGGAAATCCAATTTACCAAATGCTGGACATCAAGCTGGCAATGTTTTACCCTCTCATACCAAAGATGCCAAAAGGTGTATTTGTTACGTGTGCTGACGACTTCCTTGTTTATGATTTAGGTGATTCACATGATGATATAAAGTTTTGCGAGGAAGGTTTTACAGTGTTAGCTCATCCTTCTAGTCTGGCCGTTGGAACAGGACATGGAGTGTACGTGATACATGATATTGGGAATGTGAATCCACGTTGTCCTCTTCAAGTGTGCAATTGTCTTGAAGTACTACAAAAACCAAGTGAAGTCTTGATGTATAAGAAAGGCGCTGTGCTGAAGGCGAATGACCTTGAATTTCCTGATGGGATAAAAGTGGAAGATTCAGTAGCCTACACTGACAGTTCTTTTTTCTTTGCCCATGATATCAGCAAAAAATTACTTTCATTTGCCACAGAGAATGGACCATTGTCATGTGAAATAGATGCTTATGGAGATTTTCTGCAAGCTTTAGGTCCTAGAGCAACGTCTGCTTATATCAATAATACCTCGAATGTAAGCATTGTAACACCAAGTCTGTTGGCAACAAGGAAAAAGATATTCAATCTTCTTAACAAGTCAAATATAACTGTTCTAGTCATGAATTGTTCCAAGTTTATACATATTGGCACAACAAAGGAATACATTGAACATTTTTGCTGTGATGTCATGTTTCAGGCAGAGATGGGCCTTGAAAAGGATGTTTTTAATCTTTGGACTAGAAATATTAGTCAGATTTCTCCAGTGTTGAAATGCGGTTCCGGCGATGCGTCCGACCTACCTTTACCACCTAAACGTTTGAAGTTATCAGATACAAGCCAAGGTTGTGTCATGCATAGCTACCTCCATGACCAGTCATTCATATCAGCTACATCTGTGATAGAGTTTTGTTCTTTCAGCATTCCAATAAAGGTAGGGCAATGTTGTATTCTCAGCAACTTAGAGTTTAAAGCAGATATCCGAATCAAGGATGCAGAAGGGAAAACACCATCCTTGGTTGAGTACATGAATACTGTGAAGTGTTTAGATTTTCCGAATGATCTATTTGTACACACAATTCCACTTACAGATGAGGGTCAAAGTACAAAATTTGTGACTGTTTTCTTTGATATAAAAGATAATCTAAAGAAAGAGGCACCTGGTAAAGACATAAAGCAGCTAGCGTTCCTTGGGAAGCTTGTTGAAGACTTCACAGCAGTGACTAATGAAGACATTGCTAAAGTGATTCCTGACAATACTGATGCTAAATTTAACCTCTGGAATACTAACTTATTTCCTGTGACTGATGATGCAAGTGAATCTCTGCTTCTTGCATTGAAATGTGTTGATGCTGTGAAAACTGATAAATCTGGTATAGTATCCCTGGGCAACTATAGACTGGTCTCCATGGCAACAGTATTAAAGGAAAGAGATTTGGATGTAATGCTTGAAAAGAGAAATGTTCTATACAACACTATTAAATCAGAGAGAAATAAATGTTCACAGTAAAAAAAGATATGATGTTGGCAGTACTTTTATTGCAATAATGGGCTACTTTAAGATTAAAAATAAAAAATGTAAAAAAGTTTAGTTAACAAAATAGGATTGCTTTCAAACCAGAATGATTAATTTAAGTGATACCACTTTACACAGGTGGAAATCCAGGAATTTTACCAGAGAAGGTCACAAATTTTTAACAATGGGTAATGCATATTCTAAAGGGCATTGACATTTTTACTGGTTTTCCACAGGCAGTCAGCTATCAAACTTTTTGCTGATTTTCACTGGGGTTTTTTTTTTTGCTGATTTTCATGTGATACTAGATTTTGATATAAATCAGTTTCTTTCTAATGTTTGTTTTGAAGTATTATTATGCCCCCATTTTGAAAAAAAGGGGGTATATTGCTTTGCACTTGTCGGTCCGTCGGTCCGTAGACCAAATGGTTTCCGAGTGATAACTAAAGAACCCTTAGGCCTAGGTACTTCAAACTTGGTATGGTGATTGGTCATGACCAGTAGATGACCCCTATTGATTTTGGGGTCAAGGGGTCAAAGGTCAAGGTCACATTGACCTTGAAAGCAAAAACGGTTTCCGATCAATAACTAAAGAACCTTAAGGCCTAGGAACTTCAAACTTGGTATGGTGATTGGTCATGACCAGTAGATGACCCCTATTGATTTTGGGGTCAAGGGATCAAAGGTCAAGGTCATATTGACCTTGAAAGCAAAAACGGTTTCCGATCAATAACTAAAGAACCTTAAGGCCTAGGAACTTCAAAACTTGGTATGGTGATTGGTCATGAACAGTAGATGACCCCTATTGATTTTGGAGTCAAGGGGTCAAAGGTCAAGGTCACATTGACCTTGAAGCAAAAACGGTTTCCGATCAATAACTAAAGAACCTTAAGGCCTAGGAACTTCAAACTTGGTATGGTGATTGGTCATGACAAGTAGATGACCCCTATTGATTTCGGGGTCAAGGGGTCAAAGGTCAAGGTCACATTGACCTTGAAAGCAAAAACAGTTTCCGATCAATAACTAAAGAACCTTAGGCCTAGAACTTCAAACTTGGTATGGTGATTAGTCATGACCAGTAGATGACCCTATTGATTTTGGGTCAAGGGGTCAAAGGTCAAGGTCACATTGACCTTAAAAGCAAAAACGGTTTCCGATCAATAACTAAAGAACCTTAAGGCCTAGGAACTTCAAACTTGGTATGGTGATTGGTCATGATCAGTAGATGACCCCTATTGATTTTGGGGTCAAGGGGTCAAAGGTCAAGGTCACATTGACCTTGTAAGCAAAAACGGTTTCTGATCAATAACTAAAGAACCTTAAGGCCTAGAACTTCAAACTTGGTATGGTGATTGGTCATGATCAGTTGATGACCCCTATTGATTTTGGGGTCAAGGGGTCAAAGGTCAAGGTCACATTGACCTTGTAGGTAAAAACGGTTTCCGATCAATAACTAAAGAACGTTAAGGCCTAGGAACTTCAAACTTGGTATGGTGATTGGTCATGATCAGTAGATGACCCGTATAGATTTTGGGGTCAAGGGGTCAAAGGTCAAGGTCACATTGACCTTTTAATTAAAAACGGTTTCTGATCAATAACAAAAGAACCCTTAGGCCTAGGAACTTCAAACTTGGTATGGTGATTGGTTATGACCAATCAGATGACCCTATTGATTTTTGCGTTAAGGGGTCCAAGGTCAAGGTCACATTGACCTTGTAGGTAAAAACGGTTTCCGATCAATAATGAAAGAACCCTTAGGCCTAGGGACTTCAAACTTGACATGGTGATTGGTCATGATCAGTAGATGACCCCTATTGATTTTGGGTCTAGGGGTCAAAGGTCAAGGTCACATTGACCTCTTAGGTAAAAAACGGTTTCCGATCAATAACTAAAGAACCCTTAGGCCTAGGAAATTCAAACTTGGTATGGTGATTGGTCATGACCAGCAGATGACCCTATTGATTTTGGGGTTAAGGGGTTAAAGGGCAAGGTCACATTGACCTTGTAGGTAAAAATGCTCTCCGATCAATAACTTAAGAAACCCTTATGCCTAGGAACTTCAAACTTGGTATGGTGATTGGTCATGACCAGCAGATGACCTATTGATTTTGGGGTCAAGGGGTCAAAGGTCAAGGTCACATTGACCTTTAGGTAAAAACGGTTTCCGATCAATTAACTAAAAAACGCTTAGGCCTAGGAACTTCAAACTTTGTGTGATGATTGGTCATGACCAGCAGATGACCCCTATTGAGTTTTAGGTGAAGGGGTCAAAGGTCAAGGTCACATTGACCTTTTAAGTAAAAACGGTTTCTGATCAATAACTCAAGAACGCTTAGGCCTAGGAACTTCAAACTTGGTATGGTGATTTGTCATGACCAGCAGATTACTCCTATTGATTTTGGGATCAAGGGGTCAAAGGTCAAGGTCACAATGACCTTGTAAGTAAAAAACGGTTTCTGATCAATAACTAAAGAACGCTTCGGCCTAGAAACTTCAAACTTGGCATGGTGATTGGTCATGACCAGCAGATGACCCCTATTGATTTTGGGGTCAAGGGGTCAAAGGTCAAGGTCACATTGACCTTGTAGGTAAAAACGGTTTCTGATCAATTTACTAAAAACGCCTAGGCCTAGGAACTTCAAACTTTGTATGATGATTGGTCGTGACCAGCAGATGACCCCTATTGAGTTTTGGGTCAAGGGGTCAAAGGTCAAGGTCATGACCAGTAGATACTTTATAACCCTTATTAATTGTTTGATCACTGGGTCAGAAGTCATGCATAATAACCTTATCACATGACTAATTGGCTGCTGATAGGGGGCATACATGTTTTACAAACATATCTTGTTTTAATAGTAATAGTGTATGTTTAAGTTGGAACAGAGTTATAGTTTGGAATACATGCATGTACATATGGTTTATCAGATGATGGAGATAACATAGCACATGCTGGGCATATGCTGTATGAATATATCTTATATTGGCTTACTCAAAAACTACATTGTTAAATAGGTATAATAGGTATTTTGTTTAATAGGTATAGTAGGTATTTTTTGTATTAAGCATAACAAGAAACTTACATGCCAAAATTAAATTTAGGCTATCAAGTTGTTAAAATTTAATGCCAATTTAATTTTTTGATGTATGGGTTTACAGAAGGTGGACTGTAACTGTAAGATAATTTTTTTCTATTTAAATTAATGTTTTTATCCCCCGCCGAAAATTTTCGGCGGAGGATATAGAAATAGTCTCCGTCCGTCCGACCTTCCGTCCGAAATTTTTGTCCGGAGCATATCTCTAAAAGTATTTGAGTTATCAACTTGAAACTTCATAGGTGGATAGACCTCATTGAGGAGGAGTGCAGTGCACAAGAATGATAACTCTACCTTGCATGATTTTTGAGTTATTGCCCTTTGTTATTTTTCAAAATTGATTTTTGTCCAGAGCAAAACTCCAAAAGCCTATGAGATATTAACATGAAACTTCATAGGTGCATAGATCTCACTCAGGAGGTGTGCAGTGCACAAGAATGATAACTCTTCCTTTCATAATTTTTGAGTTATTGCCCTTTGTTATTTTTCATACCTAATTTTTCACCTGAGAGCATAACTCAAAAAGTGTTTGAGATATCAACATGAAATGTCATAGAAGGATAGATCTTTTTGAGGAGGAATGTTGTGCGCAAGAATGATAACTCTTCCCTATACAATTTTTGAGTTATTGCCCTTTGTTGTTTTTTTTCATGCTATTTTGTCCAGAGCTTATCTCAAAAAGTATTTGAGTTATCAACTTGAAACTTCATAGGTGGATGGATCTCATGGAGGAGGAGTGCAGTGCTAAAGAATGATAACTCTGCCCTGCATTATTTTTGAGTAATTGCCCTTTGTTATTTTTCAAAATTAATTTTTGTCCAGAGCATAACTCAAAAAGCCTTTGAGATATCAAAATGAAACTTCATAGGTGCATAGATCTCACTCAGGAGGTATGCACTGCACAAGAATGATAACTGTACATTTTATAATTTTTGAGTTATTGCCCTTTGTTATTTTTCATACTTAATTTTTCAATTCAATTTTTTTCTCAAAAAGTATTTGAGGTATCAACTTGAAACTTCATAGGTGGATAGATTTTACTGAGGAGGGATGCAGCACACAAGAATAACCTACCCTGCATTATTTTTCAGTTATTGCCCTTTGTTATTTTCAGCCATCAGTATTCACATAGGTTTCAAATCTGTAATCATTATAGCCATCAGTTTTCATTACCAAAAGACCTCTTAAAATGGAATTATTCTGCTCTACTACATATACATTCTTCCAATGAGAAAACACATTCGGCGGGGGATGGCCATGTTGACATGGCTCTTGTTAGTTTTAGCATTTTGACTGAACTTCAGTATGTATAATGTTGGAAGGTTAATTTGACTTAATAGTTATGTCATCATCTCCTGCTGAGCAAGATGCCAATTTCATTTGAATTGATTTGTTTTAATTTATTTTTAGCTCACCTGTCACAAAGTGACAGGGTGAGCTTTTGTGATCACTTTTCATCCAGCGTCCGTCCGTCCGTCGTCCGTCCGTAAACTTTTACTTTAAATGACATCTCCTCATAAACCACTAAGCCAATTTCATCCAAACTTCACAGGAATGTTCCTTTGGTGGTCACCTTTAAAAATTGTTCAAAGAATTTAATTCCATGCAGAACTCTGGTTGCCATGGCAACCAAAAGAAAAAACTTTAAATATCTTCTTTTAAAAAACCCAAAGAGCTAGAGCTAAGATATTTAGCATGAAACATGTTCTAATGGGTGTCTACAAAGTTTGTTCAAATAAAATCCCTGGGGTCAAAATTGGCCCCGCCCTGGGGGTCGTTGATTTTCCCTATATGCATATAGAAAATACTTAAAAAATCTTCTTTTAAAGAACCCAAAGGGCTAGAGCTAAGATATTTAGCATGAAACATGTTCTAATGGGTGTCTACAAAGTTTAAAAAATCTTCTTTTAAAAAACCCAATGAGCTAGAGGTTAGATTTTAAGCAGGAAATATCTTTTTGTTGGTGTCTACCAAGTTTGTCCAAATAAAAGCCCCCCGTCCCTAGATTTGCCACTAAAATGCCACCCTTTTCAATGGTGGAGTATTTAGACAATTTTCCACCAATAATGCCACCAAAACGCCACCAAAACGCCACCCAAATCATGAAAATGGTGAAAAAATTGAGCAGGACTGATGTTATATAATTTTCCAGTTAATTCCACCTTTTTTACACTAAATGCCACCAATGAGTGGAAAATTGGTGGAGTATTTAGACAAACTTTCACCATAATGCCACCATTATGCCACCTTAGGGTGGCAAACTCATTTTCCACTAGATGCCACTTATTTCCACTTATTGCCACCATAATGGTGGAAAATTGGTGGAGTATTTAGACAAATTTCCACCATTATGCCACCATTGAGTGGCAAACTTATTTTCCCAAATGCCACTTATTTCCACCTTTTGCCACCATAAGGGTGGAAAATTGGTGGAGTATTTAGACACTTTTCCACCATTTTGCCACCAGATAGTGGCAAATTCAGTTTCCACTAAATGCCACCTATTTTCACCCTTTCAGAAATTTTCCACCTTGTGGGTGGCAATAGCTGGAAACTGCTTGAAAGTCACCCTGTACCCTAAATTGGAAACAAACAAATTTTAAAAATAATCCTTTTTAATGTTTCCATATGAAGTTATATATTGTCTCAAAAAATAGCAAAACATTAGTCCATTTATTTTCTTCAGTTTATCTTGCTATTCCTGGATGGTTTGAGTTCAGTCCTTTAGGTTGTCGGCAACTTTTCGAGCGCACAATCTAAAACAAAAAAAATTATGAATGATTAATACAATAATTAAAAAACATAAGCTTACATTTTTATATGACTATTGGATATTTCTATATTCAATTTGAGTGCATAGATATGATTAAAAACACTTTAAAAAACGGCACTGCAGACGTGGAAGAATCAGACTTTTCTTATTTCTCCAAGGCAGAAAATATACGCAGAATCAAAAATGATATTTTCATTCAGTTCATTAGTTACCTTTCAAGAACTTAAGTTTTGCCTTGTCTGCACAAGAAGGTCTGGCTTTAGACTCTCTGTTCCCTTTCCTCATACCAAACAATGAGCGGCCTTTAATCTCTTCTATATTGAATAGCATTCTGAAGAGCTTTGCTGTTCCTTTCTCTTTGAGGCATATGGCTTCAGTTCTGCCATCACTTGGTCCTAAAATATGATTAACAATATCAAATAAGTAAAGACAGAAAATGATTATTCAATATCTAATATGTAAAGACAGAAAATGAAACACTTTTATAAGACCTTGGTATATGTATACAACTCTAAAATTTTTAAATAAGAAAGAAATAAAGAAATACAACTTAAAATTTTCAAGCTAAATGTACAAAAACTCTAAAATTTGTAAAACAAAATGTAAATGCAAATTAAAGTGTCATAAAGAGTTTGAATTAAAGTAGGTTTGTAAATAGTGACTAATAGCTATATTTATCAAGAACTGAAAAGTGTCTAATTGGGTACTGTGACACTTCTTTCCTATTAATTCTAAAATAACTTTGAATTAACAAGATACCTTTGTAAAGCCACTGAAGATCAAATGTGTTGCTCCAGGCTGCTCCTCATTGCTTTGTGTCTGCAAAATAATAATTCTTATTTAATGCTGTTTCTGTTATGAACTGTCACTCTCCTAATAGCATGTTAATCTAGACTGTCTAGTTATGGTTATATAATTATCTACTGCACCATGAAAGCTGAATTACAACAATGAAGGAATGAAACTTACTAATAAATCAGTTACTGTTAATCTGCTCCACATGTGACACACAAGGAAAATTGTTTATAGCATGAAAGTTGTAATAATAGGTACCTCAGGTTATCTATAGTTTGATTGATGTAATATTTTACATAATGATATTGTACTTACTGATTAATTTCTATAATTTTTTTCTCAAACTTAAAATTTCTAACATATTGTATTTAAGAAATGATGAAGATCTTCCTACATTCTTTATATTCCTACATTCTTTATATGTACATTGTACATGCAGCTTTCTTTTTAGTCAAGTTACAAACAAAACAAATATAAAACACAATTTTATACAATACCACTTCATATTTTTACTGTCAAAAAACTAAACAGTTTCTGCATAAATAACAATAATTATTGTATGTAAAAGTTGTTTACCTGAAACTTTGACTGGGAATGATTCTGCTGTTTATCTTCTTGTCTACACATTCACACTTCAGTTAAAACTTCTCATTTATATTTACCACACTAATAAGACTTTAAATGTTTTCTTTGAGAAATCAAAAATATGCACCCTTACATTTTAAACAAAATATCTCCAGAATTGCTACAATATCAATAATTTCCTTTGTGTTTGCAAGCTTTAACTGACCTCAATTCCTTTGAATTCAAACTTTACAACATGTAACTGCATGGACAGTCCATTATAATTTTAAATTGTGAGGAGTTTTCCAAAAACCATAGCACCCATCATTTTATTTTTTACATTCATTTGAATGTATAACTATATCTAATACCTAAATAGATTGAGTAGAAATAAGCTTTTGAAAGATAATTTGGCATGCTATTTTAAGACAAATTCTACATAAAAACATGTATAATGTTGCCTCTCCCAAAATAATCAAATGGAACATTCTGGTCAGCATGAGTAAACTATTAACCCCCATTCATAGATTACTAGATAAGAGGGCAGTAGTTTTATCAGATCTGAGATGTATGCTGTGTTGTTAAATCTTAGAGGATGCAGTATTTACTAGCTAGTATTTACTTATCCTGATTGTAAGAAATTTATCAGACATTATGACTTATTTACTTTTCACACATTAATTTTTACAATAGATTTAAAGCCTCTGAAAGCATAGCACAAAAGATGTTGAGACAATAATTTTAAACTCCACATATAACTAAATCTCATTTATGAGAAGTTACAATGCCAAGGAACCATAACTTTTTATTGCATGATTTGGGGTTTATTGCCATTTTTTACTTCTCTATGCTTAATTTTTGTCTTTATCATTATGCTTAAAAAGTACTGGAGATATTAATTTGAAACTTCACAGATATAGATCTTTTTGAGTAATGTGCTGTGTTTAAGAACCATAACTCTTTGCATACTTTTGGAGTTATTGCCCTTTGCATTTTTCACTTTAATTATTGTTAGCATTACATGAAAAGTGTTAGTACTCACCAGATATCAGTTTAAAGTAATATTGAAGAGACAATTTATTATGTCAATTAGAAGAAAAAACAAAAGTCAAACTTTAATCAGGATTGACATTAAATATCATAGAAGAAGCAACAAACTTTATGCAGAGATATGCATTTTCTGGGCATAGAAGAACATTTCAACTATTCAATTAATGTACAGATTATAACTAAAGAACAAAGTACACTTTAAAAGCCGTAATTTTATTTTACAAGCATAGAATGGAACATAAACATTTTGACTTGAAAGTCAAATTTTACATCCCTAAAGAAAAGTACTAATAAAAAATGGGAAGTTAAGTAACCCCATACTTTTCTAATTTTTCCTGATCATAATTATATGTGTTTAACTCCTGGAAAAGTGATTTTACGTCCAATTTCTGTGTCTTTTCCTGCTACTTTACAGCTGGAATTATCATACCATTACTGTGAGGCAGTGACTTTGTATCAGAATTGTGTTCATGGCATTCTAGTATGTTTAAGAAATATGAGTTTCTGATAAAATTTTCTAACTGTTCAACTTCAATAGATTATATTTTTGATAAAAAGTTCACTTGATGCTTTGGTAGAGTACAAACTATAAACAGATTTATTTCAGTTTGGAGCTTTGACTTAAATAAATCTTAAACCCTGCAATGCACAATTACTAGATTTCTCAGTTTATCCACCAATTTTATACAACCCAGAAAATAGTTAAGAGTTTCCCTTTTCGACTAAAAGTTATTCACAAAATTTTCTAAGTTTTTTCCACTATTTTGCCACCCAGAAAAATAGTTAGAGTTTCACTTTTCCACTAAAAGCCACTCATTTTCCACCTTCAAAATAAACTAAGTTTCATTTTTCACCAATTTCCACCCTTTTGCCACCATAAAAAAAGTCTATGTTCAAATTTCCACTCAATGCCACCTAAATGCCACCAAAGGATAGTGGCATTTGGTGGCAATTTTGCCACTACAGTGGAAAAAGAGTGCAATTTTGTCATTTTCCAGTTAATGCCACCTTTTTTACACTTAATGCCACCCTTTTCAGTGGAAATAGCTGGCAAGTAGTGGCAAATCTAGGGACGGGCCTTTGGTTTAAATTGGCCCTGCCAAAGGGGGGGGGGAGGTCATTGTTTTTCATTATATGTGTGTAGTAAAAACTTAACATCATGAAACATCTTCTAATGGGTGTCTTCCAAGTTTGCTCAAATAAAAGCCCTGGGGTTTAAACTGGCCCCGCTACGGGGGCCTATATACAGGTGAGCGACCTCAGGGCCATCATGGCCCTCTTGTCTATTTATGCCCCCGCCATAAAATGGGTAGGGCATATAGTGTTACCCTATTCCGTCATTCTGAAATTCTGTCATTCCGTGATCATCAGTTTCCGTTCATTATCTTGGTAACAGTTTCACACATTCAACTTGTGCATTGTGCATATATTATTATGTAACATGCTTTCTCTGAGGAATCGCCGAATACAAGCTGTCACATTTTTTACTGGACAAAATGTTTCAAGTCTTATACAGCGTGGAATCCTAATGTCGTTCAAATATTTAATTCATTATATAATTTCCAGAAATGCTGTGCTATTTCTTTTGGAATTTGTTCATCCCAATCTAAGCCTGTTAACCACAAATCTTGCATCGAATAATGTAAGGTCATATAAATCCATCCGTGCAGATCAAAGATTTATGCTATTTTCCTTAAAATTATTCTTCAGTTGCCGGTGATGGCTGTGCATTGTATGTGAATCTATCCTCATTTGAGAACCACAACATACCTAAAGTTTTCATGTTAGGCAATTTTCTTTGAGGTAATTCCACTTTTAATGCTCGGTTTTATATGGAATTTTGTCTATCACTTCTGTTGAGTTTGATAATCACTTCCGTGCAAACATGTTGGTTTTCTTCAAAAAACTTAGCAGTTGTTGATAATATAGATAAATACAGAATCCCCGAAGATAAACCTCTATTCCTTCAAAAGGTTTCACAACTGAATCCATTCTGTTATCCATATCAGTCGACTTCAAGACTATTTCTGATGCATGTGGAAATTCATTTCTATACAGTATTGCAATTTGCAAGCGAGAAATGGAGATGCGTTGAATTCAATTCATGTTGAATGTTTGGAGTTGATTAGAAAGCGCTGACACCATTGATCAATCAGATTAATTCCTACTCTCATGTACATCTCTCCAATGTCACAAATGATACCTAGTGGCTATTAAGTACATCAAACAATTTATTCTGTAGGTTCGAGCTTCGTTTAAAGAAATGCAATTGTGCTTTGCTGCTGTGTCGAACACGATTTGTACGTTTGTTGTTTCTCTGTCTAGTTGAAAATAATTTTTTAGATGGAATGTTTTCTCTGTCCCAAAAATTTTCAATCGCATGTTCTAATGTTATGTCTTTCTGGAAGTAAGTGTTAAAGGTTTGGTGTGTTGTCACTTTCAAATGGGCCATCACATGTCCATCCTTGAGTAGTCAGTCGAGCAATTGGTTCATGTGGCTCTCTGAATATTTCATATAAAGCACGATGACAACTTGGATGATCCACACCTTTCAGCATATCTATGTTGTTTTAGTACACCTGTTACAAAGTGACATGGTGAGCTTTTGTGATCGCTTTTCATCCGTCCGTTGTCTGTCCGTAAAGTTTTACTTTAAATGACATCTCATAAACCGCTGAGCCAATTTCATCTAAACCTCACAGGGTTCCTTTGGTGGTCATCTTTAAAAATTGTTCAAAGAATTTAATTCCATGCATAACTCTGGTTGCCATGGTAATCAAAATAAAAAAAATTAAAATGTCTTGTTTTAAAGAAACGTAATGAGCTAGAGCTTAGATAATTGGCATGCAACATCTTCTAGTGAGTGTCTACCAAGTTTGTTCAAATAAAATCCCTGTGGTCAAAATTGGCCCCAACCCTGGGGTTATTGATTTTCCTTTCATGTATATAGTAAAAACAAACAAAAAATCTTCCTTAAAAAAAACCCCACATTAACAAGTATTGTGACTCAGGTGAGCGATTTATGTCCATCATGGCCGTCTTTTTTTTACTGTTATTTTAAACCTTGCTCTGCTACCATTTTCTAACAGAAATTCACTGTTTTCCTATGTATTCATACAGACTTCAACTGGTGGTTATACACAAACATAAAAATAATTATATGAAACATTGACAAACCTCTGTAATTTTGCCAATCACAGTAGATGGTGAGGATGCAGTTGTTGCCTCATTCAATTGACACTCCGTATTCACTGCATTCTAAGTTACAGTGGCTTCCTTTAGAATAGTCACTGGGATGTTTATAGAAGGCCAAAATGAAGTTTTTGTTGTAGTTGGACACCTAAAGTTATTTTTAAATATTTATATAATGTTAAACCATGAACATTATTAAAAAGATATGATGTATCTTTTTCATCTATGCATGAATTAATCATTCTTTAATATGTGACGACATTTATAAACTAGGGCTCATAATAAGATTTTGAATATACATGAACAGTTAACACTTGCACATTTTCAAGTTGCTAAATGGAACAAGCAAGGTTATGATTTTTTTCATTGACCAGTTAATAATGGTCCAGTTAATAGAATATATAAAAAAAAAAATGATTTATATGAAATATTTAAAGTGTATTGCAAGGAAGCACATTGTGCTTTTTCTGGTTCATATAAGATATATCACTGGATAATTTAGTACTGTTTCTATGCATAGTTATGACCTGTTTACTTCAGTAAATAATGCAATAATAAGAAACACTCCATATAATTTACCAATAACAAAATCATTAGATCTGTATTTATTTATGTGCACTTAAATATTTTCATGGTTATAAGTTCCAAAATGTATGTTCCACAGTCTTCTTAATTACATTTCTAAAGAGAAGGTGTGTTCCTGGTGTGAAAGTTGTTTGTTTGTAAACTTCATAAACCCTCATCCAAGCACTTCCGGTACTATCTATAAACCCTCATCCAAGCAGTTCCGGTACTATCTATAAACCCTCATCCAGCACTTCCTGTACTATCTATAAACCCTCATCCAGCACTTCCAGTACTATCTATAAACCCTCATCCAATCACTTCAGGTACTATCTATAAACCCTCATCCAATCACTTCAGGTACTATCTGCTATCTGGCATGGGAAGAATGATTTTGAAGTGTTGTTTTTTGTGTAGGATTGAACATTTTACACCTTCTGACGGCTGAATTAATTGTTTTATCTGATTTTTCCTTCATAGCACTTTCTATGGTTGAAATTTGAAAATCTTCCATACCTGTGGGAAAAAAAAGAAAAAGCAACTGATAATATAGCTGCAGACATTATATAATAATGGCAAACTTCACAAATTGTGAAATATGGACTTCCACACTTTTTTATGTGAAGTTTGGGTAGTATTGTTAGAATTTCTACTTTGCTAATTCCACATATGATAAAATATTCGAATAACTTTTCTTAATGTCTAAATTTCTAATCTGAAATTAATAACTTATTAATAATTCACAGTGTTTTACTTCCTCACACATGTTTGACTAGTCACCGAATATTAACTCAAAAATCCCTATACTGACTGTAGTATTGTGACTCTTGCTCTTGAAAAATAATCCCTTAGAAAATCTGGTACCAGTATTTATAGTAAATACTTTATCGCTCCTTATTTGGAGGTTACCCTAGTGTTAATTGACAAATATAAACCTTCTATATTTATGACAGTGAGTGTTGGCCAAGTTTTTCCAATTTGAAAAGAATTACAAATAAATATTCCAGTTCAGAATGTCGAACCTCAAATTAATATTCCAATGTGAAATGAATCACAATATTCGAGTTGAGATGTATATCCAACATACTTTTTTGAAAGAAATCGTGAAAAAATCCTCTTTTTATCTTTTTCACTATTATTTACACTCTCATTTTATTCTTGTGAAATTATTTTGTATGAACCATTCTTATTATTATTTCCTTTGTTCATTTTTGAAATCCCAGTATTTTCTTCCTTAATCTGTCTAAATCTGCAAAGGAGTTCAGTTTGGACTTGTTTTGGGCAGGTTACTAATTTTTGTTGAAAGGGAGTCCAATTTTTCTTCTATGTTGGTTAATCTTTGGTTTACATGGTTTATTGAATCGATTGCTGTAGACAATTCATTATCAGAGGTTAATCTTAGAACTTTATAAGGCGTTGTATGTGGCAGTCTAGATGCTGGCTTTAGTGGTCTCATTGTTAAAGATGATGCACTTCCATAGTAAAGCACATGTGACATATGTATGCCAGAAAATGCAGTGGATATTGGTAATGGAGATACTGCTTCATGGCGTCGTTTTGTTGTTTGCTTTTCCATTTCTACCCCTGTGATTCTTTCAAAACAGTTGTCGTTCATAGTGAAGTACAACACTTTTTGTTCAAGTTCTATTACGTAATAGATTTCTATTACGTAATCAACATATCTTTGTTCTTTTTTGTCCCAGTTTGTTTGATGTTCATTAACATAGTTTGTTATCATGTTCTGCAAGACTTGGTTATATTTTTCAGTTGTTCCATTTGCCAATGGTTTGTAACCTGATGTGCGTGTCTGATTTATTTCCAGCAATCTACAAACTTCACTTAACAGTTTTGATTGATAATAAGGGGCCCAAGTCTGAATGACTTTTTTTTGTTTCTTCTGTTTTTAGCTCACCTGTCACAAAGTGACAGGGTGAGCTTTTGTGATCGCTTTTCGTCCGGCGTCCGTCCGTCCGTCCGTCCGTCGTCCGTCCGTAAACTTTTGCTTTAAATGACATCTCCTCATAAACCACTGGGCCAATTTCATCCAAACTTCACAGGAATGTTCCTTTGGTGGTCACCTTTAAAAATTGTTCAAAGAATTTAATTCCATGCAGAACTCTGGTTGCCATGGCAACCGAAAGAAAAATCTTTAAATATCTTCTTTTAAACAACCCTAAGAGCTAGAGCTTAGATATTTGGCATGAAACATCTTCTAGTGAGTGTCTACCAAGTTTGTTCAAATAAATGCCCTGGGGTCAAAATTGGCCCCGCCCCAGGGGGTCAATTATTTTCCCTATATGCATATAGTAAAAACTTAAAAAATCTTCTTTTAAAGAACCCAAAGAGCTAGAGCTTAGATATTTGGCATGAAACGTCTTCTAGTGAATGTCTACCAAGTTTGTTCAAATAAAAGCCCTGGGGTCAAAATTGACCCCGCCTCAGGGGGTCAAAGATTTTCCCTATATGCATATAGTATAAACTTAAAAAATCTTCTTTTAAAGAACCCAAAGAGCTAGAGCTAAGATATTTAGCATGAAACATGTTCTAATGGGTGTCTACAAAGTTTAAAAAATCTTCTTTTAAAAAACTCAATGAGCTAGAGGTTAGATTTTAAGCAGGAAATATCTTTTTGTTGGTGTCTACCAAGTTTGTCCAAATAAAAGCCCTTTGGTTTAAATTGGCCCTGCCAAAGGGGGGGGGGAGGTCATTCTTTTTCATTATATGTGTGTAGTAAAAACTTATCATCATGAAACATCTTCTAATGGGTGTCTTCCAAGTTTGCTCAAATAAAAGCCCTGGGGTTTAAACTGGCCCCGCTACGGGGGCCTATATACAGGTGAGCGACCTCAGGGCCATCATGGCCCTCTTGTCTACTTATGCCCCCGCCATAAAATGGGTAGGGCATATAGTGTTACCCTATTCCGTCATTCTGAAATTCTGTCATTCCGTGATCATCAGTTTCCGTTCATTATCTTGGTAACAGTTTCACACATTCAACTTGTGCATTGTGCATATATTATTATGTAACATGCTTTCTCTGAGGAATCGCCGAATACATGCTGTCACATTTTTTACTGGACAAAATGTTTCAAGTCTTATACAGCGTGGAATCCTAATGTCGTTCAAATATTTAATTCATTATATAATTTCCAGAAATGCTGTGCTATTTCTTTTGGAATTTGTTCATCCCAATCTAAGCCTGTTAACCACAAATCTTGCATCGAATAATGTAAGGTCATATAAATCCATCCGTGCGGATCAAAGATTTATGCTATTTTCCTTAAAATTAGTCTTCAGTTGCCTGTGATGGCTGTGCGTTGTATGTGAATCTATCCTCATTTGAGAACCACAACATACATAAAGTTTTCACGTTAGGCAATTTTCTTTGAGGTAATTCCACTTTTAATGCTCGGTTTTATATGGAATTTTGTCTATCACTTCTGTTGAGTTTGATAATCACTTCCGTGCAAACATGTTGGTTTTCTTTCAAAAAACTTAGCAGTTGTTGATAATATAGATAAATACAGAATCCCCGAAGATAAACCTCTATTCCTTCAAAAGGTTTCACAACTGAATCCATTCTGTTATCCATATCAGTCGACTTCAAGACTATTTCTGATGCATGTGGAAATTCATTTCTATACAGTATTGCAATTTGCAAGCGAGAAATGGAGATGCGTTGAATTCAATTCATGTTGAATGTTTGGAGTTGATTAGAAAGCGCTGACACCATTGATCAATCAGATTAATTCCTACTCTCATGTACATCTCTCCAATGTCACAAATGATACCTAGTGGCTATTAAGTACATCAAACAATTTATTCTGTAGGTTCGAGCTTCGTTTAAAAGAAATGCAATTGTGCTTTGCTGCTGTGTCGAACACGATTTGTACGTTTGTTGTTTCTCTGTCTAGTTGAAAATAATTTTTTAGATGGAATGTTTTCTCTGTCCCAAAAATTTTCAATCGCATGTTCTAATGTTATGTCTTTCTGGAAGTAAGTGTTAAAGGTTTGGTGTGTTGTCACTTTCAAATGGGCCATCACATGTCCATCCTTGAGTAGTCAGTCGAGCAATTGGTTCATGTGGCTCTCTGAATTTTTCATATAAAGCACGATGACAACTTGGATGATCCACACCTTTCAGCATATCTATGTTGTTTTAGTACACCTGTTACAAAGTGACATGGTGAGCTTTTGTGATCGCTTTTCATCCGTCCGTTGTCTGTCCGTAAAGTTTTACTTTAAATGACATCTCATAAACCGCTGAGCCAATTTCATCTAAACCTCACAGGGTTCCTTTGGTGGTCATCTTTAAAAATTGTTCAAAGAATTTAATTCCATGCATAACTCTGGTTGCCATGGTAATCAAAATAAAAAAAAATTAAAATGTCTTGTTTTTAAAGAAACGTAATGAGCTAGAGCTTAGATAATTGGCATGCAACATCTTCTAGTGAGTGTTCTACCAAGTTTGTTCAAATAAAATCCCTGTGTGGTCAAAATTGGCCCCAACCCTGGGGTTATTGATTTTCCTTTCATGTATATAGTAAAACAAACAAAAAATCTTCCTTAAAAAAAAACCCACATTAACAAGTATTGGGACTCAGGTGAGCGATTTATGTCCATCATGGCCGTCTTTTTTTACTGTTATTTTAAACCTTGCTCCTGCTACCATTTTCTAACAGAAATTTCACTGTTTTCCTATGTATTCATACAGACTTCAACTGGTGGTTATACACAAACATAAAATAATTATATGAAACATTGACAAACCTCTGTAATTTTGCCAATCACAGTAGATGGTGAGGATGCAGTTGTTGCCTCATTCAATTGACACTCCGTATTCACTGCATTCTAAGTTACAGTGGCTTCCTTTAGAATAGTCACTGGGATGTTTATAGAAGAGGCGCAAAATGAAGTTTTTGTTGTAGTTGGACACCTAAAGTTATTTTTAAATATTTATATAATGTTAAACCATGAAAATTATTAAAAAGATATGATGTATCTTTTTTTCATCTATGCATGAATTAATCATTCTTTAATATGTGACGACATTTATTAAAACTAGGGCTCATAATAAGATTTTGAATATACATGAACAGTTAACACTTGCACATTTTCAAGTTGCTAAATGGAAAGCAAGGTTATGATTTTTTTCATTGACCAGTTAAAAATGGTCCAGTTAATAGAATATATAAAAAAAAAAAATGATTTATATGAAATATTTAAAGTGTATTGCAAGGAAGCACATTGTGCTTTTTCTGGTTCATATAAGATATATCACTGGATAATTTGTACTGTTTCTATGCATAGTTATGACCTGTTTATTTCAGTAAATAATGCAATAATAAGAAACACTCCATATAATTTACCAATAACAAAATCATTAGATCTGTATTTATTTATGTGCACTTAAATATTTTCATGGTTATAAGTTCCAAAATGTATGTTCCACAGTCTTCTTAATTACATTTCTAAAGAGAAGGTGTGTTCCTGGTGTGAAAGTTGTTTGTTTGTAAACTTCATAAACCCTCATCCAAGCACTTCCGGTACTATCTATAAACCCTCATCCAAGCAGTTCCGGTACTATCTATAAACCCTCATCCAGCAACTTCCTGTACTATCTATAAACCCTCATCCAGCACTTCCAGTACTATCTATAAACCCTCATCCAATCACTTCAGGTACTATCTATAAACCCTCATCCAAAGCACTTCCGGTACTATCTGCTATCTGGCTGGGAAGAAGGATTTGAAGTGTTGTTTTTTGTGTGTAGGATTGAACATTTTACACCTTCTGACGGCTGAATTAATTGTTTTATCTGATTTTTCCTTCATAGCACTTTCTATGGTTGAAATTTGAAAATCTTCCATACCTGTGGGAAAAAAAAAAGAAAAAGCAACTGATAATATAGCTGCAGACATTATATAATAATGGCAAACTTCACAAATTGTGAAATATGGACTTCCACATTTTTTTATGTGGAAGTTTGGGTAGTATTGTTAGAATTTCTACTTTGCTAATTCCACATATGATAAAATATTCGAATAACTTTTCTTAATGTCTAAATTTTCTAATCTGAAATTAATAACTTATTAATAATTCACAGTGTTTTACTTCCTCACACAATGTTTGACTAGTCACCGAATATTAACTCAAAAATCCCTATACTGACTGTAGTATTGTGACTCTTGCTCTTGAAAAAATAATCCCTTAGAAATCTGGTACCAGTATTTATAGTAAATACTTTATCGCTCCTTATTTGGAGGTTACCCTAGTGTTAATTGACAAATATAAACCTTCTATATTTATGACAGTGAGTGTTGGCCAGTTTTTCCAATTTGAAAAGAATTACAAATAAATATTCCAGTTCAGAATGTCGAACCTCAAATTAATATTCCAATGTGAAATGAATCACAATATTCGAGTTGAGATGTATATCCAACATACTTTTTTGAAAGAAATCGTGAAAAAATCCTCTTTTTATCTTTTTCACTATTATTTACACTCTCATTTTATTCTTGTGAAATTATTTTGTATGAAACCATTCTTATTATTATTTCCTTTGTTCATTTTGAAATCCCAGTAATTTTCTTCCTTAATCTGTCTAAATCTGCAAAGGAGTTCAGTTTGGACTTGTTTTGGGCAGGTTACTAATTTTTGTTGAAAGGGAGTCCAATTTTTCTCTATGTTGGTTAATCTTTGGTTTACATGGTTTATTGAATCGATTGCTGTAGACAATTCATTATCAGAGGTTAATCTTAGAACTTTATAAAGGCGTTGTATGTGGCAGTCTAGATGCTGGCTTTAGTGTCTCATTGTTAAAGATGATGCACTTCCATAGTAAAGCACATGTGACATATGTATGCCAGAAAAGTGCAGTGGATATTGGTAATGGAGATACTGCTTCATGGCGTCGTTTTGTTGTTTGCTTTTCCATTTTCTACCCCTGTGATTCTTTCAAAACAGTTGTCGTTCATAGTGAAGTACAACACTTTTTGTTCAAGTTCTATTACGTAATAGATTTTCTATTACGTAATCAACATATCTTTGTGTTCTTTTTTTGTCCCAGTTTGTTTGATGTTCATTAACATAGTTTGTTATCATGTTCTGCAAGACTTGGTTATATTTTCAGTTGTTCCATTTGCCAATGGTTTGTAACCTGATGTGCGTGTCTGATTTATTTCCAGCAATCTACAAACTTCACTTAACAGTTTTGATTGATAATAAGGGGCCCAAGTCTGAATGACTTTTTTTTGTTTCTTCTGTTTTTAGCTCACCTGTCACAAAGTGACAGGGTGAGCTTTTGTGATCGCTTTTCGTCCGGCGTCCGTCCGTCCGTCCGTCCGTCGTCCGTCCGTAAACTTTTGCTTTAAATGACATCTCCTCATAAAAACCACTGGGCCAATTTCATCCAAACTTTCACAGGAATGTTCCTTTGGTGGTCACCTTTAAAAATTGTTCAAAGAATTTAATTCCATGCAGAACTCTGGTTGCCATGGCAACCGAAAGAAAAATCTTTAAATATCTTCTTTTAAACAACCCTAAGAGCTAGAGCTTAGATATTTGGCATGAAACATCTTCTAGTGAGTGTCTACCAAGTTTGTTCATATAAATGCCCTGGGGTCAAAATTGGCCCCGCCCCAGGGGGTCAATTATTTTCCCTATATGCATATAGTAAAAACTTAAAAAATCTTCTTTTAAAGAACCCAAAGAGCTAGAGCTTAGATATTTGGCATGAAACATGTTCTAGTGAATGTCTGACCAAGTTTGTTCAAATAAAAGCCCTGGGGTCAAAATTGACCCTGCCTCAGGGGGTCAAAGATTTTCCCTATATGCATATAGTATAAACTTAAAAAATCTTCTTTTAAAGAACCCAAAGAGCTAGAGCTAAGATATTTAACATGAAACATCTTCTAATGAGTGTCTACCAAGTTTGTTCAAATAAAAGCCCTGGGGTCAAAATTGGCCCCACCCCAGGGGGTCATTGATTTTCCCTATATGCATATAGTAAAAACTTAAAAAAAATCTTCTTTTAAAGAACTCAAAGAGCTAGAGCTAAGATATTTAGCATGAAACATGTTCTAATGGGTGTCTACCAAGTATGTTCAAATAAAAGCCCTGGGGTCAAAACTGGCCCCGCCCGGGGGGGGGGGGTCATTGATTTTCTTTATATGTGTATAGCAAAAACTTAAAAATCTTCTTTTGAAAAAACCCAAATAGCTAGAGTTTAGATATTAAGCATGAAAACATCTTTAAGTAAATATCTACAAAGTATGTTCAAAAAAAGCCCGGGGGTCAAAACTGGCCCTGCCCCAGGGGTGTCATTGTTTTTAACTATATGTGTATAGTAAAAACTTTAAAAATCTTCTTTTAAAAAACCCAATGAGCTAGAACTTAGATGTTTAGCATGAAAAAAACATCTTTCTTATGGGTGTCTACCAAGTCTGTTCAAATAAACAAATAAAAGCCCTTGGGTAAAAATTGGCCGGGGGGGGGGGGGGGTAAACAGGTGAGCGACCTCAGGGCCATCATGGCCCTCTTGTTTAACAGTTTTACTCATAAATGCAAGTATTTGCCACATACATGTAGGTGATTTTACGGCTATTTGCCACACGGGCATTTACCGGCCAGACAATATATACTTGTCCCAACCCTGATTCTTAAGTACATTTTCTATATTTGTGTCACTGGTCACTATCACTTTCTTGTAGATGTGCTTGGTCACTATCACTTTTTAGCTCACCTGTCACAAAGTGACAGGGTGAGCTTTTGTGATCGCTTTTCGTCCGGCGTCCGGCGTCCGTCCGTCTGTAAACTTTTTCTTTAAATGACATCTCCTCATAAACCACTAAGCCAATTTCATCCAAACTTCACAGGAATGTTCCTTTGGTGGTCACCTTTAAAAATTGTTCAAAGAATTTAATTCCATGCAGAACTCTGGTTGCCATGGCAACCGAAAGAAAAAACTTTAAATATCTTCTTTTAAAAAACCCTAAGAGCTAGAGCTTAGATATTTGGCATGAAACATCTTCTAGTGAGTGTCAACCAAGTTTGTTCAAATAAAATCCCTGGGGTCAAAATTGGCCCCGCCCCAGGGGGGTCATTGATTTTCCCTATATGCATATAGTAAAAACTTAAAAATTCTTCTTTTAAAGAACCCAAAGAGCTAGAGCTAAAATATTCAGCATGAAACATCTTCTTATGAGTGTGTACCAAGTTTGTTCAAATAAAAGCCCTGGGGTCAAAATTGGCCCCGCCCCAGGGGGTCATTGATTTTCCCTATATGCATATATTAAAAACTTACAAAATCTTCTTTGAAAGAACTCATAGAGCTAGAGCTAAGATATTCAGCATGAAACATCTTCTATTGGGTGTCTACCAAGTTTGTTCAAATAAAAGCCCTGGGGTCAAAATTGGCCCCGCCCCGGGGGTCATTGATTTTCCTTATATGTGTATAGCAAAAACTTAAATAATCTTCTTTGAAAAAACCCAAATAGCTAGAGTTTAGATATTAAGCATGAAACATCTTCTAGTGAGTGTCTACAAAGTTTGTTCAAATAATAGCCCTGGGGTCAAAATTTGCCCCGCCCCAGGTATGTCATTGTTTTTAACTATATGTGTGTAGTAAAAACTTAAAAATCTTCTTTTAAAAAACCCAATAAGCTAGAGCTTAGATGTTTAGCATGAAACATCTTCTTATGGATATCTACCAAGTTTGTTCAAATAAAAGCCCTTGGGTGAAAATTGGCCCTGCCGGGGGGTGGGGGCGGGGTGGGTGCAGGTGAGATCATTGTTTTTCATTACATGTGTGTAGTAAAAACTTAACATTGTGAAACATCTTCTAATGAGTGTCTTCCAAGTTTGTTCAAATAAAAGCCCTGGGGTTTAAACTGGCCCCGCTCCGGGGGCCTATATACAGGTGAGCGACCTCAGGGCCATCATGGGCCTCTTGTTTGTAGATGTGCTTCAACATCTCCGTTCAAATGACTGTTTGTTTTATTTTGCTTGACTGCTCTCTTCCGGCTTTCTCTTGATAATTTGTCACCCCCGGTCCTGTATGGTGCAAATTTCAGAATTGCCTGCACACTGTCCTCTAACTTGGACAAGGTTATTTTTTCTCGTCACTGCTCTTATACCACATCTGAAATAGTAAGTCAGTTAATATTAAAGCTCAGGCAATGTTCTCGAAACACAACTGACACGTGATAACATCTTGAACAATAATAAATTATACTGATCACGTACAGCATATACATTTTATGAATTTCAAACAAAAACATTGATTGGTCAAAATATCTTTTCCCCACTATTGGTAAGTTGCGGCACTACTTTAATACGTTTGATAGAAATGGAAAACCATGAACAATATCTCATGACAAGGTTACACGATACAATAATCAGCTGTGGAGGGACAGAACGCCATCTTATTTATAGTTGCTTATGAAAAATTCTGCTAAAAATAATTACTTTCCCTTGGCTGCAAGTCTGTCAACACATTTCATTTGCCACATCTTGAATCTTGCAAAATTTTGAATTATAGAAGAATATAGTGTAAATTCTTAAGATAAACGAACAGGTCTATAATTTGTTAAGTTTCAACTCGCCTTTCAGAGTGCTATATATATATGAACTTGCAAAGGGGAACTTTTTGTTTTTCCCTGTCCTGTTCATCAGCGACTGCAGACTGTTTGTCATGTTCTTAAAACAGAAAGAAAAATCTATACATTACCCTTAATCCTGTATCAAACATCCCTGAGGGTCTTACAATTTGCAAAACATGGACTTTCATTTCTGATGAAAAATGAGGACATTTTTTATGTAGTCATTACAGATTGCTACTTAGCATTTAATAAAGTAGTTTCATGTACATTGTATTTTCATTAGGTTTTCACTACTCACTTCTCCATTATCCTCTTAATGTGCTAGGCAGCATAGTTCCCTCCTATTCTGTTGAATGTGAATTTCTATATACATAAACAAAGTTAAATTATTGTTTTATTATTTGGATTTATATACAGTTGAGTAACAGTGCAATATATTATTATCAGAGCTGAATAGTATAACAATTTAGACCAAGTCAAAAAGGGAGATAATTCTAAATTGCAATTCAGATTTATGGGCCTTGATGGTATGAAACTACAGATATATCGGTTTTTGTCATAGGTCCCTACTCCCATGATATCAGTACTGACCCTGTCCATTGCATGTCCAACAGTGTATTCGAATACAGGCGATCTTGGAGATTTATGAGGGTTTTTCCTAAATGAACACTTCTCACATTCCTTAATATACATTTCAACACTGTTTCTTAGTTTATACCAATAGAATGTGCATTTTATTTTCGACAAAGTTTTTGTAATTCAAAAATGAGTGCCTGTAACTGAGTCATTTGTAGACTTGTAAAACCTTTGGAACATTATAAGAAACAAAGCCTCCTGATTGTGTTGAGAATACATTTTGAAAACAGCACTCCATCTTTCATCACTAACATGTCATAGTTTAACCAGTTATTCTTTATACTTGGAGAATATCCAGCTATCTTGTCCCTGGAGGATCGTTCGTTTTCAATAACCCATCTTATCACAACTCCTATATCTGGGTCCGCTTTCTGTAATTTTTCCATTCTGACATGTGAATTATTAAAAGTGTGGAACTGCGTGAGACAACCATAGTTAGATGCATGAGCTTCATTTTTTGATAAAATGCAATTTACGTCCTTGTCAACCACTTCTATATTATTTTCACACATGTTGAGATTGAGTCCACTTCTTTCACCATACGAATGTAGACTTTCAAGGAAACGAAGTCGACAAATGCAATATCGAAAATACTTCCTTGCCCTTTTCATTCCATGGAAAAGTGATTTTAAACAACTCATCAATTTCATAACTTGCAGATGCATTAACAAAAAAACTACTCCAAAATGCACAGTCATTTTGAGGTTCTACTCATAACACAACAGGAATGTTTATGATGGTAACCGACTGATACACAATCTAGCTTTCAGATTTATAGTAATAAATAATGACAACAAATGAGGTCTCAATTCTCATACAAACTCAATCATTAAATCAAACCTTAGCTAGGTGCATTGCTAAAACTTAATTTCGAGTACTCACACACGAGTACACACACGCAAACAACTTGCTAAGTACAAGTTTTTATTCAAGAAACAACAGGTCTTTAAGGTAGTTAATTATTTTGGTGTAATATTTTGTACAAATCTTTACAAAGAATTAACATCTTTGATAAGTAATATTTTAAGTAATTGCATACATGTGAACTATGTGAACTCTCCCACTTAAGGCGGGAGACTCCCACTTTCTTCAGCCATATTTTCAAAGATTTTTCTTAAAATAAGGGGTATTTTCACAAATTAAAGAAATCTCCCTATTTTTTGATGTCAGAACTTCCTTCTTTGTTTATTGCAAATTCTAAAATCTCCCTCTTTTTGATTAAAAATCTCCCACTTGATCATTGAAAAAAGTTCACATGTATGTAATTGTTAGATGTTAATTTTATGATTAATATTACCAGTTTTACAAGGTACTGAACTGGATATTTAAGAGAATCTGTATTATATGCTTGAACTTGTTGAATGTAACCAAGTCTGAAAGAAAGTGATTGTTTTGTTAACACAATAAAAGTGCTGTATTGTTGACATAAGATGTTCTTATATCAATTTCTCATATAATATATTTGTGATTGACTGTTTTAAGAGAATATTATACATGTTATGTTTTTGCGTTAATCAAATTAATAAAATTTATTCTTCAATTTATTCTGCAATACTTAGTTTTCAATTATCACAAAGACTTTGTTTAAAAGCTGATTGAGATCACTAATCATAACAGGTATTGCCCATTGTTACCAAAGTTTGGAATCCAAGGTTCCAGCTACCAATTGTGATCGCCTGACGTCTGTGCCCAAATAGCGTAACAATATTATGGTGAATGGCACCTCCATGAACCACCGAGTGTGTTAAAACATGTCCAATTTTTATTTAACAATATCTCACTTTTATCATGCATCGGTCTTTCATTTTTAGCTTGACTATACAAACTATATGGAGAGCTGTGTTACTTGTCCTAACGTTGGTGTCCATGTTCAGATTCAAGTTTTGGTGCAGTAAAATATTTTTCACTAAACTTTTTCATTTCTTAAAGTATCAACTTCAAATTTAAAATGTTTGTTCTTTATCATCAACCATATCATATGTGACAAGTTTCATAACTCTAGCATCAATGTTTTCAGATTTATCTCCCATTAAACTTATATTTTTCTTTAAAAATATTATTTTTTTACTGTTACTTCTTTTTTTCATAAGGGATCAACTTCATACTTCAAATATATCTTTCTTACTATCAACCAAATCTTAATTGTGACAAGGTTCATTACTCTAGCACAAATATTTTCAGATTTACCCCCGACCCCTTTTGAACTTTTCTTAAAAATATTATGTTTCACTGTTACTTCTTCATTTTAAGGGATCAACTTCATACTTCAAATATATGTTCTTCATCATTAATCACATCTTTTGTTCATAACTCTAGCACCAATATTGTAAGAATTATCTCCCATTAACTTAATTTTTTTACTTGAAAAATGTTAAATGTCTGTCGCCTGTCCGTCATCCGTTCTCCGTTCGTAAACGTTTACTTTAAACGTCATCTCCTCATAAACAGCTCATCCATGTTCACGGGAATGTTCCTTTGGTGATCACCTTTAAAACGTTTTCGAAGATTTTAATTCCATGCAGAACTCTTGTTGCCATGGCAACCAAAAGAAAACCCTTAAAAAGTATTCTTTTTAAAAATCCCAAGAGCTAGAGCTTAGATATTGGCATGAAACATCTTCTTTTGAGTTTAATCAAT
>NW_026856615.1:0-5696 GCF_026571515.1 Ruditapes philippinarum | reverse complement strand
AAGGGTAGTGCGATTAAATTGTTCTTTTCTTTAATTACTTTTTTTATTTTGACTGTTTGATACCTAACGCAGTGTTTTCCTTTAAGATCCGTGTTCTACATAACTCTATAAATCTACATGTAAATGTTTTCCACGAGAAAAAGCTAGAACGAAATTGAAACCTAACTTTATTGCTCAAAACGACAAAATAACGCAAAAGTTTACAAGAAGAAAGCATTAAACAATTGATGCATTTATACAAGCTCTCTAGTTCCTGGTTATTTTCACCAGGGTTTATTCCCTTAACATTATTATACATTTCTATGAAAAAGTATATCATATCAACTAAATGTGTGATTATTTATTATCATTCGAACTTTGATACAAGAAACATTCAATTGTACTGTCAAACAAAGTTAATTGTATGATTTATTTGTACCATAATGTTGATTGCGTTATTTATAATAATAACGTTTATTAATATTAGAAAATCATATCAATGATATCATATATTGTAAGATCCGAACATCAAAGCATTGGCGCCGATTATCCAACCTGTCGTTTAAACAGACGTCAAAAGTTTATTCTTACCTCAAATGATGTTCACAATGATCGCATATTACCACTGAAAATCTAAAGATGATATATTTGTTTATATTTAATTTTCACATTGAATTAAAAATGTCTGGATAGCTTCCTGCATGAAATAATCCAAACTCCTTGACGGGATTTGAACCCATAGCGATGAAGGGCAAATGATTTTAAGTCAACGACCTTAACCACTAGAGAGTTGACAGTTTGAAGTAGCTTTATTGGAAAATCAAAATCAGCTTGAAGGCGCAACAAAGTAACTGATGATCAGATCGTCATATAAAACATAAAGGGGTGTGCATTTTAGTCAAAGTGAATCGTTCATTAGTCATATATATTGTTATTTCGCCAATGTAAGCATTCGTATAGATGCAGGGAGTTTATAGTTATAGATGGACACGGTAACTCCGTCCAAAATAGCGTTTTACGTCTTAATTATGCAACGTATTCTTCTCATATAATGTTTAAGTTATCCGCCTATACACGAGTAATTATAATGTTTATCTCAACAACTTTGATCTCCTTTAACTTTATCAATTATTCTGGACTACCAATATTAAAGGAAAGGTCAACGAAGGAGAACAACATTTAGTAAACGCTCTGAACAGTATCCAGGCAAATGAGATCGTCGTGAGGCATCAAGTCGGGCAACACAAAAAAACACGAGGAACGAGATCAAAGCAAGAACAAACCGTGCCATATATAAATAGAAAAATCATAGAAAATTAAATGAGACTAGTAACAAAGTTATTTGTTTAAATAAAAATGACAGAACGGGAAAAATACAGGAAATGGTGTGAGCCAATTGTTAATGGGCTGGGGTCACACCTGCAAATCCAGGGAGAGGAAATACTAACTGTTAACGGCAATACAAAAAGGACGGGATGACATAGAAACACACGTGTCGATACATATAAAATATTAACACGACATACATTAAATGAACATAACGGGGCACCGCATTAGAGCGGACAGTAGCAAAATAACTAATAGGAACTTTTAATATGTTAAATATGCACAAAACCTCACTCTAAAATCAGACGAGACAGTGTCAATAAATGATTCCTTGCCAAGCGAAATTACACCAGTTGCTTTTTTTACTAAACGTTTAAATAGATAAATGCGTGAAAGGGAAAATGAACTAAAGTTGCATTTCACTATTAAATTAGAAGCATTAAAAACAGCAAAATTACATGACAATTGCAGACCTGGTTTGATTGAGTCTTTGGCTGAGGTATAATGAAAAATGTGCAACATCCCTCACAACCCCTAGCTTAAGCGGTACTCCATTCTTAACACTTTAAAGTGCTGTACTCATTGATCATAAGTGACCAAAAAACATAGCTTCACTGAAGTGAAATACAGTCAACTTTTTACGGCAGGCTTGACAAGAGGATTGCAAATAAATTTGCTCATCGTTTTATCTAAATCGTTTTGCCATTGTGAAATAATTGTATAACCTGCAAATATATAACGTATATTTGAGACACGTACCTTTACAAATCTACAAAATGTTTCTCACGAGAAAAGAACTGCCTGACATTGAAACATTATTTTATTACTCTAACGCCAAAACAGCGCAAATGTTTACATGAAATCATAAAATGATTGATGCATCTTTTACCAAGTTAGTATTATTTTCTCCACTACGATTTTTCTCTTTTTTCATTATCTTATTATCTTTTGACTTCAGCGTACAAATAAACCAAGAAAACCAAGTCAAAAGGGTATGAAAATCAATCTAACTTCATCTGATAATTTCATTTGAGTTTTCAAAAGGGTCGTATATAAAATAATTTTATGATAATATAAGTCATTGCCACTTTCATAACTTTTTCAAATAATATTATAACATTTTATCAATTTCATTCATTGTGATACTATCTTGTCTGTGCGATAATTCATTTTCGTACTTTCTCACGAGATACTATCAATTGCACGATTGTCTGTATGACAATTATAATTGCACTGCTTACAACCGTAATCATTTCTGATTTCATTTGCATAATTATAACTAGATCGTTTCACTTCAAAACTCTGTCGTAGGTTTACCACACAAATTCATTATCTGTTTTATTAAAAAATCATCTTAGATCTCTAGATATTAGATATTTTCAAACAAACAATCTTGACGCTCATACAATCTGTCGTTTCAGGAATCTTTTTTGTAATCTTAACAAATCTACTTATAATGGTCATATATTACCACTTAAAATCAAATATGATATATTTAATTTTCAAATAGATTCAAAATATATTATGTGTTGTATGAAGCATGTAAATTAAACAACCCTTACATTTTCTGCAAATTACAAATGAGTGGGAAAGTTTCTGAAACAATATCTACCATTTAGATTAACTATTTATTACATACCCGTGCCGTTTATACTGTACCGTACCGTATACGATAAGATGTTTGCAATTGAGTTTGAACAAGTCTTTATTCTTATTTCTTCATTTAATTACATACTACCCCACGTACTGTGTATATGATTTTAGAACAATACATTTATTTTTTACAGATAGCATAGTTCACTTATTCTAAAAATGTTTAGATATATTTTCGAAGCTGTGTAATTAAAAAAATATGAATGTATTTCTGGTTAAACAAAACTTTATGATAAGCTAAACATAATTAATAAGCAATGATGTCCAATTTCCAGCATAATTTTGCTTAAATTAACTGGGATTAAACAATAAATTTAAAATAGAAAAATTGCATCAAAGTTACAGGAGTTAGTTAAACAAAGTAATTGCGTGAAAAACTCAATGGATTTTCCAAAATAGAAAAGAGAAATAAGCTTATAATAATATTCTAGAATACAAAGGGAAGTGGGGACCATTTTTACTCCATCTTCGAAACCTCAGCTTCGCAACAGGGTTGTGTAAAACGAATATCCATCCGAGAAACTGCAGATCCTTAAGTATATGACACTTGTTGTTGGCTTGCATAGACCAGATATCCGTCTAAAAAGGCTAGTAATATAAGCTGATGTGCAGATGAACTTTTGATATTCATTGATAATTTTACATGTCTTCTACAATATCAGTTTATTTACTACTCTTAGAAAACGTTCATTTGTAACATATGTTTGGAAAACTGTCAGTGATAACCATTAGTTTAGTTCCGCTAATTCCTATCTCGTTTAAATCATTTGTTAAACGAACTGGGTTATCAGAATATTAAAATTGTGCAGTTAGCAATATTCTAAAATCAGAAACGAATTGTCCCTAACAATAATGAGAAATGTCCAAACACATTAAAATGTGTTCCGTGAGCAAGTCCGAAGTGTTCACAAATCTTGTCCGAAATGGCCCAAAATCGGTCTATAGGGTAAAGTGTTCCTAATTCAAAATCATGAACATGAAAAAGCCTTCCGTTGCATTCTTTGGATCTAAAGCTTGACAGAACAGACAAAATTATTCATATTTACCACAGCACCGACCAATGAAGGATCAGGATAAGACACTTTCACTGGGATCTTCACAGCACCTGTCGGGGGATTATACAACTTTATTGTAAATTAGTGTTCTCATCAGATGCAACATTCACCTCCTGGGTTGGTGCTGTCAGGAGAAATTATTGCTTGGTCGTCCCATGACGTTACGGACTATAATACTTGCAGGTTATTTTCTGCAGTAATAAGAGTGGAATCGTCAGAAAAGATATGGGTTAAAAGTTTGTCTCGTACTTCAGGTCGTGCTTTATATAAAGATACTAGTAGTTGAAGGATGAATTCCTTCAATGGAATTCTAATTAACAAATAAAGCATTTATAATCCCCATACATGTCACGTAGGAAACTGTTCATTACAGTACAACTTAACTGAATTGACAATAAACAAGTTTGAAGTTGAAATACATGATCATATTCTTTCTAATTACAAAACAAGTATCTTGCAATTTCTGGAATTCGAGGAAATGGGTCAATGAGATAGGATCAAGAAATTCCCAGCAAACCACTTTTTATAAATAATCACTTAATTAATATAGTCTCGTACTTTAAAAAATTATACGAAGGTCATAAGTTACATGTATATCTCAATTAAATACAATTGAACTTTACGTGTAGTAATGTACTTGCGTATTCATTATGGTAACATTTTACATTTACGCATGTTTTCAATGTGGTTAATGTAAGTTACAAAAACAATGGTAATGGAAATGAACAACAATATAGTCGACTGAAAACATTTAATAGGCAATGATTGCCTGAGAAATATGCAATGCCTTTTTCTAGTAAAATCTTTTTGCCGATGCTTCTAATTACGATTCTGTAGAATATGCACAAAACTAAAACAATCGTACTTGTAAGCGTTTCCATTGATATCCTTTAGTTGTTAGTTTTGAAGATATCTTTTCTGAAACACTCCTGTACACGCTTCAATCAAAAGTTGTAACAAAGATCAACAAATAAGGGCGGCAGTCGGTGAACGTATACCCTAACAAAACCAGCAAATACAGGACCACTGGCAACGTGCCTAGCAGGAAAACGTGCAAAACTATAAGAATGTTAAACATTTATAGCTATAACATAAGACATAGAATACAAAATGAATTGAATGAATTGATAAAATAGTTACAAATGTTAAGTGTCTGTCTTGCATTTTTCTCGTATTGTATTAGAACATTTTCTCGTTGTCAAGGAGAAAATACAGATGGAAATATGTATTAGAACATTTTCTCATAAACAAAGAGAAAATAAAGATTGACATATTGGTAACGCAGTTTACTTATTATATAGATAGTACAATATCAATGATATAACAATTATATATTTGGCAACATTTTCAAGTTACCTACACAAGTACTTAAAGTACTATTAAGATATAACTAAACGTCTTTCCATGAACCTGAGTTCTTTCTCAAATCGTTTTAAAATGTTTTGTTTTTTTTAATTAAGTCACGTGAACACAAAGCGGCAAAGCATAACTGTTTTACGATCAAAAATAGTAAGAAATATGCCATAACACATGGTTAAAATAAAGTTAAATTGAATAAAAAAAAATTGTTCCCGTTCTAAACAGTTATACATTTAAAGATAAAACGTCCAAAGTAGAATCTATTTTTTTTTCTGAAGTAATACGACTTTTATTCGCCTTAACATGAATTATTATGGTATTATG